>NC_045705.1:19623478-19923478 GCF_009834535.1 Camelus ferus
TTACCAAGAGAATTGAAAGCATATGTCCACACAAAGGCTTGTACACAAGTCCACAAAGTGTGGTACATCCGTACTAAAGAATATGACTCATCAATAAAAACTAATGAACACACAACAACATGAATGAAACCCAGCATAATTATGATGGGTGAAAGAAGCCAGACCAAAAAATAAAAGTACATACTATATGAGTCCACTTATATAAATTTCCAGAAAATGCAAATGAACCTCTAGTGAAAGAAAGTAGAAAAGTGATTACATGGAGATGGGTAGGGGAGGATCGGATGGGAGAGATTACAAAAAGGACACCAGGAAACTTTGGGTGATGTTCACTTTCTCGATTGCAGTGATGATTTCACAAGTTTGCAAATATGCCAAAACTTATCAAATTGTGCACTTTCAATATGTGCAGCTTATTTTATGTCAGTTATACTCAAAAAAGCTGTTTGAAAAAATAATACAATGGAGAGAATAATATCAATATTTCAGCAATAGCAAATACACCATGTCTTAATAAAATCAGTCTCTGATTGTGGGGTGGTAGGATTATTCATGATAAACTTTTTCTTTCTATCATTTTGTTAATTTCCCAAAATGTCCAAAATGAGCATGTTATACTATCAAAATGAAAAAAGCTACTTTTATGGAAAAAGAAAGAGTCAGATGTACAGAGAAATTAGGAGAAAACTGTCTGTACTTATGAACTTTAAGACTACTGGGTGAAAAATAAAGACATGGCACTTTTCAAAAGACAAAAGATCCTCTATTCTTTCAGAAGCTATGGTGGGCCAGAGGGGACTATGAGGCAATTTATACATTCCACAAGAATGAAAATACCTACATCTAAAGCAACCTATGGAGAAGACACCATATTAACAAAATGCGTCATTTAGCTGGACTGTCCAGTCCAAATACTTTTCAAATACATCAGTGGGAGGCAAACACAGGGAATAGGGAAAAGGAAGAGACAATGCCAGGGAGCAAGGAAAGGTGATTATTTTACATGATGTCATGACCCATCATTTCTTGAGTTCACCCAGGAGTATAAGGATTAAGGAATAATCCAACGTAATTAGCAAGTAACCCACATTGCATATCCTTAAAAAGAATACATATTGCAAAGGACAGAGTAAGGCCATGGAAAGTGCTATTCCACACCTGACCAAATATGGTTGAGAATCATTCATCTGGGTTTCCACTCTTGGAAATGCTTGCTAAATCTGTGTGTCCTGGGCTGAGGATTCACTTTGAATTTGTAATAATGAAAATAATAATTTTTAAAAGCTTTCAGGGAATATATTTAATCTACTTAGATGATAATTTTTAAAGCCCTCAGTACATTAATTATTTGGGGATCAAGAACTGAGGCTTATTTTTTTAAGTTCATTTATTCAACAAAAGTCACCGTCAGCAACTGTGCTAGGTCCTAGGATATAAAGAAGCAAATACAACCCACGCACTCTTGGAGCTCTTAATCTAAGGACTAAGAAACCTGTAAACATTTGCAATACAAGGTGTCCATGGCTTGGGAGAATGAAAAAGAAGTTCAAGAAGCCTACAAAGAGGAGGAACACTTGAGGAGGGTCTTGAAGGCTATGTAGGAGTTCTCTGCTTAGGAAAAGAGAGACTTTCTAGGCAGAGAGGCACAAGAAAGTTGCACTGTTTGGCAAATGGTGAGAGCTTCAGTGAGGATTAAGAATAGTATTCACCTGGAGGGGAGAGGACCTGAAGATGGAAGCCCTTTACCCAATGCTGGAGAAGCTCAGGCTTTGCCCCAGAGGGAATGAGGAGGTGTGCTGGTTACAACTCTTTCATTCTAGCAGAAACGCGTGTGTTAGAAAGAGAGAGATTGAGCACGTGTGCTATTCCTCTGTCTATAGAGACCTCAAGGACTTCATGAAGTCAGGCCTAGAAAGGGGCTGGCACTGAGAACAGGGAAGCTAGAGGAACTCCCCTCTACCTTTTGTCTTTTATTTTTTCTCTCTCCACATCTATTTTACATTAACCAGGATTCTTTTGGTCGAAAGTGACAGAAAAATAACTCAAAGTAGTTCAAGCCAAAAATGGAATTTATTGGCTCTCAAAAGTGAGAAGTCTAGGCATATGCTACAACATGGATGAATTTTTTTTTTAAACTTGTATCCCCTTCTCCCATTTCTCCCACCCCTCACCTCCTGTATCAATGAGCTCTAGTTGTTGTTGTTGTTGTTGTTTATTTGTTTGTTTAGATTCTATAAATAGGAGAAATCATATATTATTTGTCCATATGTGTCCATTTGTGATGTATATGTATCACAACTTCTTCATCCATTCATCTATCAGTGGACGCTTAGGTTGTTTCCATATCTTGGCTATTATAAACAGTGCTGCAATGAACATGGGGGTGCACATATCTTTTCGAGGTACTGTTTTTGTTTGCAGATAAATACCTGGAAGTGGAATTGCTGGATCATATGGTAGTTCTATTTTTAAATTTTTGAAGGACTTCCATACTGTTTTCCATAGTGGCTCCACCAATTTACATTCCCACCAACAGTGAACAGAAGTTCCCTTTTCTACACATCCTCACCAACATTTGTTATTTCTTGTCTTTTTGGTAATGACCATTCTAACAGGTGCGAGGTGGTATCTCGTTGTGGTTTTGATTTGCATTTCCCTGATAATTAATAACGTTGAGCATCTTTTCATGTACCTGTTGGTCATCTGTATGTCTTCTTTGGAAAATGTCTGTTCAGATCTTCTGCCCATCTTATAATCAGATTATTTGTTTTTGCTATTGAGTTCTTTATATTTCTTGGATATTAACCCCTTATCAGTTACATGATTTGCAAATATTTTCTCCCATTCAGTAGGTTGATTTTTTTTTTTATTTTGTTGATGGTTTCCTTTGCTGTGCAGAAGCTTTTTAGTTCAGTGCAATCCCATTTGTTATTTTTGCTTTTGTTGCTTTTACTTTTGGTGTCAGATTTTAAAAATCATGAAGAGCTATGTTAAGGAGCTTACTACTTATGTTTTCTTTTAGGAGTTTTATGGCTTCAGGTCTTATATTCAAGTCTTGAATCTACTTTGAGTTGATTTTTTTTTTGTATAGTGAAAGATAGTGGTCCAGTTTCATTCTTTCAAATGTGGCTGTCCACTTTTCCTAACACCATTTATTGAAGAGGCTCTCTTTTTTCCACTGTATATTCTTGGCTCCTCTGTCATAAATTAATTGACCATATATACATGGACTTATTTCTGGGCTCTGTTCTGTTCCATTGATCTATGTATCTGTTTTCATGCCAGAATCATACTGTTTTGATTACTATAGCTTCATAATAGTTTGAAATCAGAAAGTGTGGTGCCTCTAGCTTTGTTCTTCTTTCTCAAGATTGTTTTGGCTATTCAGAGTTTTCCATAATTCCATACAAATTTTAGGATTGTTTATAATTTATCTGTGAAAAATGCCATTGGAATTTTCACGGGGATTGCTATCAAAATTGTAGACTTCTCTTCTATTTCTATTTCTTCATGATTCAGTGTTGGTAGATTTTATGTTTCTTGAAATTTATCCATTTTCTCTAGGTTGTCTAATTGGCTGATGTGTAATACTTCTTACAAAAATATCAACCAACATGTATGCCAGAACTATACTTGTTAATACAACTAAAGTTTAGCCAGAGATAGAGGAATCCAGCCAGAGATCAATGAAAGCATTCTGTGAGAGCCAATTGGCTCTATGGAATTTACAAAAAGATTGCATATTTTATTATAATTTGTAAACTGTGTGCCAAGCAGATTTTTATCAGTAAAATTTATAATGAACTTACATATGTACATATATGCTGGTTAAAAATGTTTACCAGCACATGATTCAAAAGGCACCCAGTCCTGATGCAAAACAGTAGATGTAAATAGATCCAAGAGGAGGGAGCTGTTGCCAAGTGTCACAAACCCAATGTATCGGAACCTCCTCTCAGGGCTGCCTGGGAAACCCAGCACATCCCATTTTATAGATGAGAAAACTGAGTCTTGTCCATAGTCACATAACTAGTGATTGATAGCACTGAAATCCCAACAGAAGTCCTTTTTAACTCTACAGCCCATCCCTCAAGACCACCTCATTAGAAATCATGTACCTGGTTCAACAGAGCATAGGGAAGTTGTAAGTGAGGCTCAGTTTGGAAATGGGCTAGAAGAAATTCCAAATGAGTCAGTATCCAGGTGAAGGCCAGGCAGACCTACAGAAAGGGAAGAGCAGGCTGTGATGGGGCCACATGCATAGGTACAGATTTTAAATGTGGCTGAGAGCAAACGTTTGGAGACAGAGATGGACAGGGACGACTTCCTGTGTCAGGGCTGCAATAGGAAGCACGTTTCATCTCATCAGTGATGGTTTGTACTGATGAAGACATTGTGAGTGCAAGCATCTGTAATCCAATTAAATAGTTCTATAATAGGAAATGGAGCACGCTTTTTAAGAGGTGATGAGCCAGAGATTACTAGGCGGTGCCGGGCCATGGCTGGGAGTAGTGCTAGTGGACTGTAAGGTGCACTACATTTGTGCTGCTGTTGCAGCTTGGGCGGTAAGGAAGTAAGAGCGTGTATGTGGCTACAGAGCTCATGCCTACTTTCTGGCAGAGCATGAGCAAGAGGAAACACAACTCAAGGTGACATTATCCCAGCTTAACACTCACTCAAAAGGGAGAGAGCTCCAGCCTGCCCACATCCGAATATAAATTCTCATTGGTCCACCTTCAGCCATGTGCCCATCTCTGGTCCAATCAGTGAGGCTAGGCAAATGAGTATTATGACTGCCCAGGTCTGGTGTGATGCTGAATTGGCAGCCTCGCCAGAACCACACGGAAGAAAGGGGCACTGCCCACCAAGTAGAGGGGTGCTGTCACTTAAAGGAGGGAAAGGATGCTGGATAAACAGAAGCTGAAGTCCCTTGATTTAGCAGAACTCTGCAGGGGATTCTCAGACACAGAGCAACTGCTAATATCAAGGCTACAATTATTAGACAAGGGACTTAGTGTCTTGACAAGACAGAGGGAGGAAGGGTTAACAATCACTGGATGGCCACGGTGTGAGGGACTGCACTTGGTATGCACACTGCCTCATCTAATTTTCGTTACTGCATCATCTTCATTTTACAGATGAGGAAACAGGATCAGAAGGTTAAGTAATGGCCCAAAGTCACACAGCTGATAAGCATCAGAGCTGGAAGACAAGGCAAGGTCTTCACCCGCTGGCACTGAAGAAAGTGCTGACCTGTGGCCCCCTGTCTTATCAGGCCTCACCGTCAGAGTCCTACAAATATCTTTTATGACCCTTGAACAAGATTTTCTTCAGGCTTTTTCCAAAGCTCAAGATGTAGGAAGATGTGTCCTCCTTCATTTCTAATTTTTGGAGGGTGGGATGTGCTATTTCAATGTCCCTGAACAGACACAAAAAGTAGTGGGGAAAAAAGGGGGCAAGATGGTGGTGTTTACACTGCACAGGTGGTCACTGGGTCCCCAAGCAGATTAACCAGCAATCAGCCTGGCTGTAGAGCTTCCCCTGTTCTTACATCTTGTAGAACAAACAGCATGGATGTCACAGAGTCAGCAGGGGAATGGAATCTATCCCCACTTGTCCCCAGTTCCTGCCTCTGACACGTGCTGGCTGTATGAACTCTCACAAATAACTTAACCTCCATTAGTCTCAGTTTCTTCATCTGGAAAATGGGAAGGATCACACCTATTTTAAAGATGCACCAAAAAGATACTATCATCCCCATTCTTCAAGTCTGCCCATGGCCGACAAGGGACGTATTCTTGACACATGGCAGAACACTCACTCACTAGCTGACAAGAAACCACTGACATTCTACAGAGATTTCAATAAGAAGGGTAAAGACTGTTGCCAAGCCAGTTGTTGGTGCTTGAGGTGACAGGCCCTGGTGGATGGAGCTGGAACGCTATTTGGGCTCAAGCACAAGACGGGTGAGCAGAGGCAGCCAGTCAAGAAAAGAGCGAGCTTGAGGTACACGGGTGCTGTAAGCAAGAGAGATGCAGGATGAGAACAGTAACACGAATGACAGGAAAGGGAAGAGCCTGCCCTCGGCTCCTTCTCCCTTAGCTTGAGTGATCCCAGCCTCTAGTTCATCAGGGAGTGTCCACTCCTGACATCAGAACAATATGAAACAGAACACTGAGAGGAGCAAAAGGACCGCTCTCTAGGGGCATTCTCGTTCCCGGCACACAGTAGGCACCCAATACGCTTTTAGCACAGTTCTTTTCCTGGAGACAAAACTCATTCAGATTAGCCCCATGTGCCTGCAGCCGGGTCTGTATTTGGATCACCTTCCCTTCTAGTCCAGAAACCATGGCCAAAGTAACTTCTCCAAGATATACCGCACAATTAGTGTGCACCTCTTAGCCTTGGCTAATTACCTCTTTTATCAATTAAAAATATTTTCCCATTAAGCCAAGGAGTTGAGGGGGAGAGAGGAGTCTCTTCTCTATTTCGAAAGCCTTTGAAAAACCCAGCAAGATAACGTCACTGATTTGGTTAATTTCAGGTGCACATCAGGCCATTCAACCTAGGTGAATTTAATGACTCAGGACAGGGCGGGCGATGAATGTCCCTGTAAATCATTTATAATTGCAAGCATAAAAATTAAAAATCAGTCTGAAGAGCAAGATAACGTAATGCTAATGACGGAGGGCAGTAATCCGAAGATAGAGGTTCCCCGCTTTAATCAGGCCCATTCGGATGACAGAGCTCTAAGCCTCCAGGGGATTGTTCTGGAGACAAAAGGCTGAGAACCTACTTCAGTCTTTAATGACTCACCAAGATAAAAGAAATTAACTGAATTTTCATATTATAATTATAAAACTTAATAGGAATTTTTTTCCCCTTCATACTTTTTATTTTTCTCCTAGTCCAGATAAACCAACATACAGTCTATTCCCCTCACAAGGATGACTTTAAAAGGCCAGTTATGTTCAGCCACATCATGTCGAAAGTCTGGTTAATAAATCACGTCCAGGACGAGGAATCAGCAGTGCTATAAAGTATCTAGAGGCTTCAAGAAATTAGAAAAGTCTTTACCTTATTTCAACGTTTATATAATACTGTAGCTCTCCAAGTCAGAATCAAAAATGGGGTGAGCAATAAAACATCAAATTCCCCCCTTGAGATGCTTTCAAATCACAAATTGAACACTCTCCTTCCCTTGCCTTTTCTAGCTGGTGGAGGTACCTAATCATATTTCCAAGTCTAATTCAGGTGGAACTTCTTCCAGGCAGCCTTCCCTGACCACCACCCTTCCTTCCCTTTTTCCCTGAACTTACCTGCCCTTGAGGGGCTCATCACTCTTTCTTCTGGGTTTCCTCTCAGCCTTGTACAGGAACTTATTCTGGACGTATCACACTGTACTGTGATGTATACTAGTGAGATCACTGCATTCTCTTCTCCAAAACTGTAAGTTCTTTGAGGGGGTACTATATGGGAACCATGACTGACTGACCCTCCAAACACCTGGCACTTTGTAAGCATCAATAAATACGTCAGCTGATTGAGTTTTATCTTAACTCTAGGCTAACCTGGGATAAACAAATGAGAGAAAAATCAAGAAAACACCAAGCCTTTAGCACTGAAGAATAAAAAATACAAAGAGAGATAAGAGGGGCAAAAAGGGTGGTTTTTTCTTTTCAGTAGATAAGTTTTTCTAAGTACACACACACACATATTCTTGTTCTTGATGATAAAAAACCATGAGGTATTTTCTCTGGAGCCTCTAAATACTTATAAGAGCCCTTGATAAAATTACAGTCTTTTCCTGAGCAGCTGGGGTGATATTGCTCTACATAATTTCACCTCTACACAAATTGTATATAGTCGTATTGTGAAATGAATGAGTAAGGATTTTTTTAGTTGCAAGGAAAAGAATCATTTTAAGGGAAAAACAATAAGCCAGGGTGTATTTTGTTACTACGGCCTAAAAGTATGTCACCAAATCCAATGGCAGGAACATGGCATCAGGGAGAACAGAACTGAGAGGTGGGAAGTTCTCTCAGCTGCAGGAGTCCCACCTTCCTCTCCCATCACTCATATTCCCTGGGTCTCTCTCCCCCTCGATACCAACTTAGTGTGTGTCAGAATCACCTGGAGGACTTGTTCAACTGCAGATTGCCGGGCTCCTCTCCAGAGCTGTCAAATCACCTGAGAGTTTGCATTTTTCACCAGTTCCCAGGCGATGCTGCTGCCGCCGGTCTGGAAACCCACTTTGAGAACTGCTGCTCTATCCCAGTTAGTGCACAGAGCAGGAAGATGGCCACAAAGCGGCTTCATTTGCAGGTCACAGCTCTAGCCACCAGGAGAGACTCACCTTGCCTATTGCTCACTTCCTGGGACACAGGACTGACTGGCCCAGTTGAAGTACCATCTCTACCCCAGGCCCTCAGCTATGGCCAGAAATGTGGCTGACTGTGGGCACATGCAGCTTCCAGGGAAGAGGAGCTGGCAGACAACCCAGTGTGGCTGCCACAAGACACGAGGGAGTCTCTCATTTTTATTGGACTAACTGAAGCCCAGATGCCTTTATCACAGCAAAAGTTCAGGACTCAGGAAACCCACCCTCAACTGACACACAACTTAGAGTTACTCCTGTCTCTGCAAACAACAGCCCCTATGAAATATAAAGGAAGGAGGAGGACTTACATCAGGCTGAGTGAGACACTCCAGCAGAGGGTAGAAGAGGGTTTAGAGCGACAGTTATTAACTGGGGAAGACTCTGTCCCCCAGGGACACTTGGCAATTTCTGGAGACAGTTTTGGTTTTCACAATGTGGGTGGGGGAAATGAGGTCCTTCTGGCAGCTAATGGGTAGAGGCCAGAGATGCTGCTAAACATCCTACAAGGCACAAGACAGCACCCACACCAAAGAATTATCTGGCCCAAAATGTCAATAGTGCTGAGGCTGAGAAATCCTGGTCTGGAGTCTATAAGGTCCTTTAAAAAATTACAATCTTGTCAACCACAGAAGAGGCAACAGTGCTCCACATAGTTGAATCCCAGTCCCACCTGCTGAGCTGGGGTCCTTCACTGCTGCTTGCTAGCTGAGTGAGCTTGGGTAAGCCACGCTTCCCCTAAGCCTCGGTTTTCACATACATATAATGGGATAATAGGGGTGATGGAAGGAATTCAATGAGTTAATAGCTGTAACAGCCCAGTGCCTGGCACAGAGTAAGTACTCAATATAGGGTCATTGTATAGCAATATTATTATTGTTGTTGTTGTTGTTATTATTATTATTGTTGTTGTTGTTATTATTATTTAGTTGTGAATGGAAATATGGAGGAATTCCTCCATGCCTCTGTGATTTGGGGTGGATAGCTCAATTAATTCAGGAAATTTTACAAGGGTAGAAAAAAGATTAGAGGGGAGTGATGTCAGCAAGATGGTGACATAGGTGGTTCCCGACTTTAGTCCTCCTCACAAGAAAACCCACTAGCAACTATCCATTGACAGAACATCACTGTGAAAATCCCAGAACCTGGACATGAGGTTGAAGCACTCCTCTGGACCACAGAGACCTCATTAGAAGGTGTCCACACAGTGAGAGGGCCTCTCTGGGCCTACAGTTTCTCCAGTAGGAAAATGAGAACCCAAGGTAAACATCCAGCTCCCCCAGCACTGAGAGATGCTTTCCAGGAAGCCCATGCAAGTCTTGCCTCATATGAATCTGTGGGGGATTCTGCAGGGCTTGGCCAGTGAGGATCAGATAGAGATGGAGAAGGAGGGTGGGACCTGCAGCAACCAGTGCTCAGATCTTGGCAGACTGCTTTCCAACTTGCAGTGGTGCCTGAGCAGAGATTCCAGCCAGTGGCTCTGCCTATCTGCAGAGCCAAACCAGTGGCCCCATCTAGCTAGGGTACTCAGTTAGCAGTTTTAAAAAAGGACACTGTCAACCAAGAATATCATACCTGGCAAGGCTGTCCTTCAGAAGGTGAGATAAAGACTTTCCCAGACAAACAAAACCTGAGGGAGTTCATCATCACTAGACCTGCTTTACCAGAAATGCTAAAGGACTTTCTTCAAGCTAGGATAAAAGAATGCTAATTAACATCATAATACATATGAATGTGTAAAATATTGGTAATAGTATATATATATAGTCAAAGTCAGATTCTCTAATATTGTAATGGTGGTGTGTAACTCACAACTATTGTTTAAAAGTTTAAAAACAAACATATCCTTAAAACCATATTAAAAACAACTGTAACTACAATAATTTGTTTTTGGATTCACAACATAAAAAGATGTAAATGTAATACTGATAACCTAAAATATGGGGGGGGGTAGTTAAAGTATAAAGTTTCTTTATGCTAGCAAAGTTACCAGCTTAAAGTAAGGTATTATAAATGTAAGATAATTTATGTAAGCCACATGATGACCACAAAGGAAAAACCTTCAATAGATACACAAAAGATTATGATAAAGGAACTAAGTCATACCACTGCACACACACAAATCAAATCACAAAGGAAGAGAGCAAGAAACAAGTGATCTGCAAAAGTTAGAAAACAGTGAACAAAATGGCAATAGTACATTCTTGCCTATCAATAATTACTTTTAAGGTAAATGTATTAAATTATCCCAATCAAAAGACACAGAATGGCTGAATGGGTAAAAAAATAAAAACAAAAAACAAAACAAACAAACAAACAAACTCAGATCCAATAATATGTTCATGCAAGAAACTTACTTTAGTTTTAAGCACACATAGGGACTGAGAGTGAAAGGATGAAAAAAAATATTTCAAGTAAATGAAGAAAGCAGGGTAGCTATACCAGACAAAATAGAGTTTAAGCTAAAAATGGTGAAATGAGACAAAGAAGATCATTACATAATGATAAAAGGGTCATTACATAATGATAAAAGGGTCAGTCCATCAAGAATATATAGCAATTGTAAATAATTATGCTCCCAACATCAGAGCACCTACATATGTAAAGCAAATACATAAGTAAAATGAGACATAAATAGCAAGACAATAATAGTTGAGGACTCTAATACCCTACTCTCAACAATGGATAGATCATCCAGACAGAGCATTAAGAAGGAAACACTGCAGTTTAACAATACTATAGACCAAATGGACCTAAACATATACAGAATATTCTAACCAACAGTAGCTGAATACACATTTTTTCCAAGTGTATGTGAAACATTTTCTAGGATAGATCATGTGTTAGGCCACAAAACAAGTCTCAACAAATTTAAGAAGATAGAAACTATATCAAGTATCTTTTCTGACCACAATGGTATGAAACTAGAAATCAATAACAGGAAGAAAGAAAAGAAATCCACAAATACATGGAAATTAAACAACACACCCCTGAACAACCAACTGATCAAAAAAGAAATCAAAAGCAAAATTAAAAAATATCTTGAGACAAATGAAATACAAACACAACATATCAAAACTTATGGGATGCAGCAAAAGCAGTCCTAAGAGGAAAGTCTGAATAAAAAGAGAGATCTCAAATAACAACCTAACTTTACATCTTTAGGAACTAGAAGAACAAGAACAAATTAAGCCCAATGTTAGCAGAAGGAAGGAAATAATATAGATTAGAACAGAAATAAATGAAATAGAAAAGAGGAAAAAAACCAGGAAAGATTAACAACGTAAGTTGGAACTAATAAAATTTAAACAGTAAAGTTGCAAGATACAAAAATTAAAGTGCAAAAATCAGTTGTGTTTCTATGCACTAATAATGAACTATGAGAAAAAGAAATAAGGAAAGCGATTGAATTTACTGTAGCATCAAAAACAATAAAATACTTATGATAAATTTAAGCAAGGAGGTGAAAGATTTACACACTGTAAACTATAAAACACTAATGAAAGATATTGAAGAAGATACAAACAGATGGAAAAACATCCTGTGTTCATGGATTGGAAGAGTTAATATTGTTACAACATCCACACTACCCAAAGCCATCTATAGATTCAATGCAAAATTCCAATGGCATTAATTATAGTGATAAGGCAAACAATCCTAAAACTTACATGGGACCACAAAAGACCCCAAATAGCCAAAGCAATCTTGAGAAAGAACAGATCTAGAGGCATCTCACTTCCTAATTTCAAACTATATTACAAAGTTATAGCAATCAAAACACTATGATATTGGCATAAAAACAGACACAGAACAATGGAACAGAATTGAGAGCCCCAAAATAAACCCATGCATACACAGCCAACTAATACTTGACAAGGGAGCCAAGATTACCCAAAGAGTAAAAGATAGTCTCTTGAATAAATGGTGCTGGGAAAACTGGATGTTCACATGCAAAAAAATGAAACTGGACCCCTGTCTCACACTACTCACAAAAATTAACACAAAATCGATTAAAGACTTACATGTAAGGCCTGAAACCATAAAATTCTTAGAAGAAAACATAAGAAAAAAGCTCCTTGATATTGACCTTGGCAATGACTTCATGGATATGACATCAAAAGCACAAGAAACAAAAGCAAAATAAACATGTGGGGCTGCATGAAATTAAAAATCTTCTGCACAGCAAAGGAAACCATTGACAAAATGAAAAGGAGACCTAAGGAATGAGAGAAATATTTGCAAACCACGTATCTAATAAAGAGTTAATATCCAAAATATATATAGAACTTAACAGCAAAAACCCCAAACAATCAATTAAAAATAGGTGGAGGATATGAACAGACATTTTTCCAGAGAAGACATACAGATGGCCAACAGGTACATGAGAAGGTGCTCACTAATCATCAGTGAAATGCAAATCCAAACTGTAACGAGATATCACCTCATACTTGTTAGAATAGCTATTATCAAAAAGGAAAGAAACAAGTGTTCGTGAGGATGTGGAGAAAAGGAAACTTTTGTGCACTGTTAGTGGAAATGTAAACTGGCACATTCACAATGGAAAATGGTATGAAGTGTCCTAAAAAAAAATTAAAAATAGGACTATTCTATGATCTGGCAATTCTACTTCTGGGTATTTATCCAAAGGAAATGACAACACTAACTTGAAAAGATATGTATCTTTTGTACTCCATGTTCACTGCAGCACTATTTACAATAGCCAAGCAATGGAAATAATTTGTGTCCGTAGATAGATAAATGGATAAAGAAGTTGTGTGTGTGTGTGTGCACACACACACGCGTGCACAATAGAATATTACTCAGCCATCAAAAAGAAGGAAATCTTGCCACTTGTGACAACGTAGATGGACCCTGAGGACATTATATTAAGTGAAATAAGTCAGATATAGAAAGACAAATACCATATGATCTCACTTATATATGGAATCTAAAAAAACTGGACTCACACTGAGTTCACTGAGAGCAGACTGGTGCCAGGCGAGGGGGAGGGGAGGGAGGAATTGGTGAGGGTGGTCAAAAGGTACACATTTCCAGTTATAAGATGAATAAGTTCTTGGAATGTAATGTACAGTATGATGACTGTAGTTTACAACACTGTATATTTGAAAGTTGTTAAGAGTGTAGATCTTAAAAGTTCTCAACACAAAAATGATTGTAACTATGTGAGGCGATCGATGTGTTAACCAACCTTATCGTGGTAATCTTAAGCATTATATACATATGACAAATAATTGTGTTGTACACCTTAAAGTTACACAATGTTATATGCCAATTATATCTCAATAAAGCTGGGTGGAGGCTCTAGTAATCAAAAAGCTTTCCTGGAAAAGAATAAACAAGCGGGTGGGGGAAGCCTCTTATCTTTGAAAAAGGAGACACTAGACCTTATGAGTGCCATCATCCTGCGTTCTCTCCCCATCTTCTAGCAAAGGGTTCTTATCTTGACACTTTTCATACTGCATTAGGGAAAGTGAATATTAATCTGAGCTGATACTGATCACCCATGACAGAAAATTCCCACTCTGATCAAACTTTCATAACATATTAGGAGTAAAAAGCCCTTTCTTGCCTCTCACAGGTCAACCTCCATGCTGCCTATAAGCGTATGGTAATAACTAGCATCTGTCCATCTGCAGAAGACTCCTTATACAGGGCAGTGACAAGAAGAAAGTTGAGACTGCAATCAAAATGTTAAATGGCCAAGTGACCAGGCCAGCCTCCAACAAGTGGACGGTCATATCCACTGTTTCCTCCAGAATGCCAGCACAAAGCTCTGCCCATAAAGATGTCACACCCAGGAAAGCATTAAGTCTTGGAACTTTTGAGTTGAAAAGACTCAGGTGTCTTCTAATCCAATTCTCTCACTTTTGAGCTATCAGTTCAGGGAAGGGAGTAGATGAATTCATCCAACCACCAAGATACTAAATCTTTTGTAGGAACTGGACTTTAGTTAGAGCAGGGGAATAATCTGAAAGTCCTTCTGTCCCATTGCAATTTATGATAGTTCTTTAAAATTTGGGACCAGAATTTAGCTGGACTTCGTGGTGTTTTAATTTCATTTTGATCTAATCTCATAGTCTCCCATTTAATGGGGGTAGTTATATTTCTGAATTGTTTCTGCCTTCTTATTTTGTTTTTTATGTTGACTAATTCATTTTTCTTGGCTTATTTCCTCTCTTTTTCTGGCTTCTTTTAGATTGACAATGTTTTTTATGATTCCTCGTGTTTACTCTGTTGGTTTAAAAGCTATAGACTACAATTCTATTCTTCCAATTGTTTTCTTTAATATTTTAACCTACCCACTTAACTGTATATTTGTACAGGAAAGTCTTAAATTATCCAGTATTTCTATCTTCCTTCCAAATGTGACACAAATATTAGCATGCAAAAATGCAAAATGACCTTTAAGTCCCAAAGCCTAAAATATTTACTAACTGGCTCTTTCAGAAAGGGTTTGCAGACCCCTGCTCTAGAATAATAGTTTTCTGGTGTAGAAAAATTCTATGTTAACAGTTACTGCCCCCCAGCACTTTGAATATATTACTTCAGTGTCTGCTGGCATTGGCTGTTGCTAATGGAAATTGTACTTTATCTACTACAGTTTTGCTATAATATGTCTAGCTGTGAATTTTCCTTTATATTTACTGCTTTGAATTTGCCATGCACTTTGAACCTAAAGAGGTTATCTCTTTCTTCAATTTCTTGTCAGATACTTTATCATCCATGTCTGAATTATTTCCTCAGTGCTACCCTTCAATTAACTAACTCTTTATTCAGCTGTGTTTAAGCTAGAGATTATTCTATTACTTTTTTGGTTCAGTGAGTATATATATATTTTTATTTCTAAGATTTCTAATTAGTTCTGGTTTCATTCACTGGTTTGTTTTGCCTCTTTATTGCTTGCTTGACTTCCCTGGTCTGACAGCTTTGGAATTACCTCCACGCAGGCTACCCCTAATCACATCTTTTAATGGCATTTCAGGGCACCTGTTTCCTTGCATTATTTGGAAAACATAGATCCAGTCACGAGGCCATGGGCAACTTGGTTAAATTCCTACTCTGGAGGCACTGTGCTCTCCAACCTCCATCATTCTTAGAGTCCCATGGTTCTCAACCAGTGCTGACTTTTTCCTCTAGGAGGTATTTGGCAATGTCTGGAAATATACTTGATTGTCTCAACTGGAAGGGGGTGGCTGCTGTTACTGACATACAGTGGGTAAAGGTCAGTGATGTTGCTAAACATCCTACAACGCACAGAACAATCCCACTGCCCAAAACGATTATCTGGTCCGAAGTGTTACTAGTCCCGAGGGTGAGAAATTCTGCCATGGCCCCTAGTCAGTGGTCGGCCCTTTTTAGCCCCTTTTACAACAAGGGACCACAACCAGCCCCTCGCTTTAACCAGCAGTGAGTGTGCGTGAGTGTGTGTGGCCCAGCGAGCACTGGTCATTCTTTCACCCCTACTCATCCTTGTTGACTTCCAGACTCCTGAGTCAACAGGCCCACGGATTCAGCCCCATTCCTGTTGCATTTCTTGTCTGTAGAATTAGCTCATTTCTGAGACAGGCCTTTTATACCTTTTTGGTTTTCTACTTTAATATTTTATCTCATTACTACACATTCGGAGCAGAAATACTGGGCCAAAGCATGAATTCACTGAGCCATCTTAACCCAAGCCAACTTCTTAGTGGGAGAAATCTACATAAATAAACCATTTCTTGGTCTTTTCATTTCTTTTTTAGATAAAAAATGCCAGGTATCTTGCAATATGCTCTGTTTACATATACTGTGGGACACAACCCACAGTATAATGAGATAATACTTTCTAGACAGAGTCTACTCAGTTACTTTTCAGCAGCTAAAACAGGCCTGGGTCCTGAGAGCCATCAAGCACTTTGCTCTAGTCCTTACAGCACCCAGCTCTGCTTCCTGCCCTAGGCTTGCAGGAGACGCCCTAGTGTCCTTCTAATAAATTCTCTTCATTGGCTTTATTGAGTGGGTTTCTGTTTCTGGCAATTAAAAATACTCTGTTGTGACTAAGCCACAAGAGGGGAGGGGCTGGATCTTGTTCACTATTGTACGCTCAGAGCCTAGCACGTCAGCATGTGATAGTTGCTCAATGAAGATTTGCCAGATGAATGCCTAGATGAGAAAGGTGTGACACGTGTGGAACCCGGAACAACAGAAAGATGAGGGTTTCTTCAGTGAAGTTAAGTCAGTAACATTTTTCACCAGAAGCCATTGCCAAAATTTCAATAGTCCAATGGAAAAACAGTGTGAATGCCAATATTCAAAGGGCGATGATGCTTTCTGGGCAAAAAGAAAATTTATCCCTGTAGTGAAATAAAACCGAGGATTTTAAAACTGATCCTGAAAATGTTTTCATAAATAAATATATAAATATTTTAAATCTTTCTGGAATCATAGATATTACAACTGGGATGGTCTGCAAAAAGATCAGTCCAATCAGCACTATTCTTTGAAGCAGTAACTCAGAGAGACTCAATAACTTGCATAAGATCACACAGAAAAGGTTGGGGTAGGGAGCCTGGACGCCATGTCTTCGGCCTCTTAAGGCAGTGTTTCTACTATAACCAGCTGCCCTTGGCAAGGGAAGTTCTTGTCCTTTCTCATTTCTCTGCTGCTACAATTAAAAAGACACCTTTTACAATACCCATTGAAACAGTCCCCATTTACTACTCCCAGTCTTTTAACCCTGGTCAAACGGTTGGACTAATGACCGCATTTATGCATTTATAAATTGAGCATGCATTTAAACAACAACCCATCAAATAAGTCAGCTTCATTGTAGCTCCATTAAAAAAAAAGTTTTAGATGACCAGGTTACCAAAAAAAAAAACCCTACAATTTTCAACTGTATTATTGCCAGTGAAATATTACAAGTGCAAAATGTAATTGCCTTAATGCTATTTTTGATATCATATCAGCAAATTACACCGAGTCCCCACTGTGACACTTCTATCAGGGTAAGCATTATCCTGTTGTGAGTGTCGATCCCTGGGGAAAATGAAGTCGCTCAAACGGTTTCGATGCTCCAGCAATTAGCCACCTCGAGACTGCCAGGAAGGACTGATTTCTGCGACACTCACGGAATGTTTAACCTGTAAACATCTAGGACATTTACCTCCTGTTTGTTTTTTCCCCAGTTAAGCCTCAGAGAATCCTCTTTATACAAGCAAAGCACCATTTTATGTAATAAGAACTTTTCTCCCTCTATTTTCCTTCTTAATCATCAGCAAATCCCCTTCTGCTATTAAAATACACACCATGAAAACTGGAAAAAGAGGTAGTAAGCATATATTGTACTGAAGGCTAATACCCTAATGTCATGAGGAGAAAAACTCACACAACGTGATGTGTTGGAGGATTACCTATCTTCATGTCGAGCAAACAAAAATAATAATTTCCAGCAATCTTTGGGAGCCAGTGATTTGTTTTCGAAGTTCAGAAGCTTTATTAGGAGATTATAGAGGATGCAAAACACAGACACACACATATACACTTAAGCTTTGCAAAATAGCTCCATTTACTTTGTGTATAAACACACATTGTACTGAAATCAGATGCAGCTTATAGGTTAAAAATTGTCTGGGCAGAAATGCCTCTCTGCACATTTCAGGTATCAATATCACGCACAATTTCAAATAATTTCTCTACCAGAATGAAGGACTCCACCCTCATCTCACTCTCAGTGAGCTCTGTTAAAATTTAACTGTGACAGGGAAATATACACAAGATCTTATGGTAGCTCACAGACAAAAAAAATGTGACAATGAATATATATATGTTCATGTATAACTGAAAAATTGTGCTCTACACTGGAATTTGACACAACATTGTAAATTGATTATAAATCAATAAAAAATGTTAAAAAATTAACTATGACATAAATGTAGTAAAGTTTTTAATATAATCCAGCTTTGTGATTGAATTCTGTAAAAATTACAGTTCGGAAGCTGGAGATTATTCATAAAGAACTATATTCTCCATACTATAAAACCAGTCCCTCAGAAAATGAACAGCCTTTTCCAGCTTAGCTGCAAAGATGAAAATATTAAGGTCGGTTACTAGATCTTGAGCATCTCTGCATTTTTGGTGTCTATTTTGGGTAGAAAATCATCCCTTAGGCTGCCATTCCATCTGGAAAATGTAATTAATAAATCATCAGCTCTCAGCTCTGCACACTGCCTTATAAAATGTACCACAAAAAAGAAAGACAGAAAGATAAAATCTATATATTATGTATCAGCCCCTAGTGCTGCTTTGCACACTCTCTTAAGTATCCCTAGATCTCTAGGAAAATGAGGTGCTTGGATTTACCTAGAGAAACTCGGCTCTCTCCTCTGAGCACACAGAACTATCCCTGCTCTTTCCAACCATCTGATCTCAAGCCCAGGCTTGTCACACATCTCAGCCTCTCAGCTTGAACCAGGGAGGGAGAAGCTGAAGAACAGAACTCCTCAAGGGGGCCCCAGGGCTTGATCAAAGACACCCTCTTGGGAACGAAGGCACCTTCCTTCTCCAGAGGGAAGGAGGAGGCCTGGCCGGGCAGAGCATCCTCAAATCAGAATCAGACAGAATAGGTTCAAACAGGTTCTCTGTATTGCCCTGTGAACTTGGGAAAGAGACCTACTCTTTCTGAACCTCTGTCCCACTCCAGAGTAAGCACTTAACTCTTAGCTCTGACAGTGATTAAAATGAACTAATTGGTTAGCATAGTAGCATCAGCCCCCCAGGAAACACCTGGTGGGTTCTGATTCTTCAGGAAAGACCATTCCAGGATGCCTGGTAGAAGCTGTTCAGCAGTGCAAGCCAGCATTTGTACTTACATTTCTTACATGAGGGTCCCAACCTCACGAAGGCTTCAATCTTCCCAGCTAATCCCAATGTCTCTCTTGCACCCTCAGACCAGAAGAACTGTTCTAATGCTACGTTAAACCTAAAAGGCTTACCTTTTCATTCCAGTCCTTTTTAGCTTCAAATTTACAATATTTACTCACTCTGCATGCAGCCCTGATTAATGTCTGAATCTGACCATGGTGGTTGTGTGTGTATATATATTTTTACATACAATTCCAATCTCCCACAGCTAACTGGAGTGTTATCTTACTTGGCTTCTGGTTACTGTACCTCCCTGCTTCAGAGAACCAGGTATTTGGGATTAAATCCAACCTGAAATGTTATTTGCTCTGTTTAGTGATTTTATGATGATTCTCTTATTATCTGTATGTGCTTCAGTACTAATTGTACATTACAATGGCTGTAAGCAGGCAGCCTGAGAGCAAAACAGGAGAGTGGGGAGGTTTGGAGCAAGCGGCTGTTCCACGGAATCCAGACAAGGGAAGAGCCAAAGGGAGAGATGCCAAAGGAAAAGGGAAAGGGGGCAACCTAGTTTGCAGTTCTCTGGGACGGCGTCAAATTAAGCGTTTGGGAGTACTTAGCAAAGTGTTCCACCAAGAAAATGCATTAAAAAGGAGGAAAATGAATGTTATTTCTAAAATCCCATGCGGTTGTTAAAAATAAACCTGAATCTTCAGACTCTAGAATCCATGTATGATTATATTCGAGGAATGTCTGCAAAAGGAAATACACCATTTAGGTTATTAAAACAGTCCAAAGACTTTGATGATAGTTGGCACACTGATTTAAGCATGAGGTTTAAAATAGTCAAATAACAAATTCCCAATCCTGAGTTTGAACAGAACATTTAAAAATCATCTGTCTGATATTTATCAGGACTCACAGGAACAATTATGTTCCACCCTTTACAAAAACATTTCCAGTAGTTTAGAAACCATAATGAGCCCTGAAATTACAATCTCTAGTGAAATACTCTATTATGTAACACATAGTTTGCAAATTATTTTTAAAGATAACATATGGCACTAAAATGCATCTATACAAGTAAGATAAATTGAACATAGAAAACAAATTATATGGTAGTTCTTGGGCATTTTTATTAGCTTTAAAATGATTGTAGCATTGACATTTTGCACAGTGTAATGAAACACAAATTATAATTAGAAAACATCTTGGTGTTCACTCTTGAATTCATCTTTTGCAGTTCCTGGTTTTCTGACAACTGCTCAGCCACTGGAGATGAGGGACGATCAACCATTACCAGCTTTGAACTTAACTTCCCCATTAGTCTTTAGGGTTTCAGCTCCTTCCACATGTCACACTGATCTGGAGAAGGGCAGGCTGATGTGGGGTTACTGAAGCCTGAGCTTCAGGGCCCTTAACTCACCAGGACCCCTTTCAAGACCCTGGACCTAATTTTGTGCTCTTTTTCTCTTATAAATAGGTTCTCCCAAATGCATAAATTTCAAGTCCCACAAAAACTGCCACTGGGTAGAATGGATGAACCCTCTTGAAGCATCTGAGCCACGCCAGGAATCACAAAATGCCAGCCCTTCCTAATCCCTGCACAGCAAAGGCTCAGCTGCCTGACACTGTGGTACCACAGGCAGATACCAAGTGGAGAGGAGCCAGGACCACACTTGATGGAGTCAGTGGGCGATGCTCCTTGTACGATATAGAAAGAAACTATAGTAAAAGATGGTTTGATGTGATTTTTCTTTTGTTAAAATAAGCATGTTATCAACACTCTGCTAGCCTTTGTTTTTGATATGCAAAGAAAATTTGCAGATACCTCTGAAATGAACCTTGGGATTCCAAAGTGATGATTTTGCCCAGTTTTGGGTAAGCATTGGTCTCTTTAAAATTTCATACTTGCCAAATGGCATATAGTTTAGCTTTCGCCTAAACATTTGAAATTTTCCTAAAAGTTCCATTTCTAATTTTACTTTGATTTAAAATTTTAATTTATGCACAGCTCCATCCAAAATGTTCAACACCATAAAAATATCTAAAATATCTGGCCTCTTTTGCATTTTATTTCAACTCAGTAATCAAAAGTTTGCAGAGTTTACAAAGTATTTCTCTAAAGACTGGAGTTTTTTTTTTTTTTTATCATTGTATAACTACATTTCATCTTAGAGCTTCTTATGAATACAGAATTAAGAAACTGGGTTAAAAGACCTAATTTTATTGATCACCTCACCTCTCCCAGGCATTTGCTAGTATAAAACTAATATAAATCTCAGAATAATTCTATGAGGTAAGTACCATTATTCTTATTTTACAGCTGTGGAAACAGGCTCAGAGAGGCAAAGTAACCAGCTCAAGTTAAGTCATGCAACTAATAACTGAATAAGGATGGAGTCTGATCAATTCCATCACACTAGACAACTAAATATTTGAATACACACATAACCATTCTCATTTACAGTATGTATGAAGACAACCACTAAGAAAAGTGCAGAATTCATTCCTAACTGTGGTTCTCAAAAGTTAATATACGTAGTTTGATACCTCCGAAACAAAGAAAGTGACGTTTAGGGAAGATGGGACCAACATCAGGAACAAAGATGAGTGAAAAACAGACTCTAAATATTTCCCAATTCTGGTCATGTGTTATTAGTAACGACAAGCAGAGATTGTGAAGCACTGGAGACAGAAGACAATGCAATAAATTTTTTTAAAGAGAACAGAAATTCTTGGGCTGCAGCTAAAAACAGATCAAGGTTACCAGTTCCTGAATCCTGAAAAGAGTGCTTGATGCTTCAGATTTAAGAAAGAAACAGGCACTGACAGCACCCAAGACCAGAAAATGGGGGAAATGCTTTTTCAGAGGTGCTAGGCTTAGCACTAGACTGTCACTACACTCCAAGGGGAAGAGAGGGAAGTGTCAGGATGGGATCCAGACAGTATCAGTTTAGAAGTAAGTTAAGATTCTGAGGCTGTAAGTCAAAGATCAGGAAACAAGGTCATTTATTCCAGAAAGTGATGTTGTTGAGATGTCTCAGTGGGATGCAGTGGAAATGGAAGAATGTCCACCCAGTTATAAAAGCTAGAAACTGACAGATTGAATAAGAAATGGACAGACACTAAAACACCAAATCAAGGAAGATGGACAGTCTTCGGCAAGAGAAGAGTGGATCTCTAAAATGAATTTGGGGCATAGGGTTGATTTTAGGTCTTTTGGCATCGATAAAAAATGACAGCAGTGCTTGATTTGATCTTGAGAATCAATGCCAATTCTTTATTAAACTGTCAATCTTTCTTAGTGTCATCCTTAAAGATCCTGATTCGGTGAATGTGCCAGTGAACCTGAAAGTTGCGAGTTTCAACAGCTCTCCTTGCAGAGCAAACACCCAGTAAATTCTGGCTCTCACCCGGAATTACTGGAGTTTCTGGTGCCGCTCAGTGCCACCAGCATGCATATTTTCCTAACAAGCTACACTGAACTGTTTACTTCATGAATAATTTCCAGAAAACATGTAATCTTGAGAAATACTTTCAAAATAAATAGCTGGTACTGATTTCCAGAGCCCCCAAACAACTAAAACCCAATACTCCCCAGCCCTGCATTGCAGAAAATTGTGAGAATGGCCTTGCTGGCAATCTGAAAAGTTGTAAGACCTTGATAAAAATCAATCACATCGTCCAAACCATTTCCCCCTAGAGGGTAACTCCCCTGTCATCAGTCCATTTGAGCCCCTTCGGGGTTATGGGGAGGCCAGGGAAAGGATTAAAATCTGATCCTTCTTTGCAGAGTAGGATATAGGGAACTCCTTGGCTTCACAGCTCCCTGGGTCATGCAATGACTTGGGTCACACATCTGTCTACACCAAGCTTCAAAAGGTAGGCAGATTCAGATAACCCAGAGAGTGAAGCACCTGCTTGTGCTCAGCAGCCGTGGCCATTTCAACCTCGACCAGGTTGTCTGTGTCCACACTGAGGGGCAGCGGGTCTCAGGCTTCTCCTGCCCCTGGGGACCTGTCATTCAGCTCTACTGCTGTGACCACCATGGCTCGGCTCAGCCCAGCCAGGACCAGAAGACCCCACTCCACACAGGCCAGACAGCGACGTGATCAGGCTTTGCTGAGGGAAGTTCACAGCTAACACACACATAGAAAATCTGGACTGTGAGGCTGAGCTCTCTCTCATCGCCCACTGGGTCCCGGAAGACCCTTTCCCCACCTGTGCCCCCCCGCCTCTGTGTGGCAGAGCCACAGCCCCTATTTCCACTCCATGAGCGTCCTCAGGCATAACCAGAACCCTCTTTGTCTAGATCTGAAGAGGTGAGGTCAGGGACAGACAGCACTCCCTTCTCCAGCGCCCAAGGCCTCTTCGCCCTACCCTGTCGGAGGCCCCCTCTCTCCTGGACTTTCGCTCTGGGATGGTCATCTTCTTCACAGGGGCGTCCTGGCCTTTGACTCTCAGTGTGGGCCTTACTCAGACCTCACCAGGTCAGGATACAGCTCCCACACAAAGGCCACGGACACAGAGGAGCTCAGACTGTGGGTGTTTGCTGATGGGGCTCTCAAGGCAGGTTTCGTTCATGACTCGTCCACTTAAAGGCAGCACAGAGAACTCTCTCAGGGTCAGACACTGGCCCACAAAGCACACGGAATGTTGCCTCTCCTCGAGAGATGCACTAAAAGAAATGTCAACGTGAGCCATACAGGGAAGGTTAAATTTTCCACATTAGTAGTCACATTAATACAAGTAAAAAGAAACAGGTGAAATTAAAGTGAACAGTATTATTTTATATAACCCAATATATCAAAATATTATAATTTCAATGTGTAATTAATACCAACAGTTATGAATGAAATACTTTACTTTTTTTGTACTACCTCTTCACAAACCCCTCATGTATGTGATACTTAACAGCACATCTCAGCTCAGACTAGCCACATGCCTTGAGGCCACCGGCGGCTGCTGGCCCCTGTACTGGGCAGTGAAGCTCGAGAGGCTTCCGGTCTAGTGGAGGTGGAAGATGTTCTGGTTCTCTCCAACCACCTCGCCGTGTAACATAATGTTTAGACTCAGAATTTGTCCCCTCCCTTACCCTGGGGATGGCGGCCCAGGGCTTTTTTTGGGTACATGTCCTTCAGCCACCCTTTAACACACATGGATGGAGTGCTTTATGCCAGGCAATGGAAAAGACGGGAAAGAGTGGATCACAGCCCATGCTCCGCACAGTTAGCACCCAGACTGCCTGACCCCCGACACTATCGCCCACCTTGGGATTCCTGCTAAAGCTACTTTCTACAAGGTATGAAAAGAGCCTGCTGCTGGAGGGAGGTAGCTGAGCTCTCCTACCCAAAGGCTTTTACAACTGTTGTCTTGGTCGGAATTCCACTGTGGGTCCCTGACCAGTTGACTGCGATGTACCAGACACTTTGGATATTAGTACAGTTTATCAGTTAGGAGGAACAACTCTTCAGCTGCAAGTGACAGAATAACCGACTCACATTAACTCAGGTCGACAACTAGAAGGCCCAAAGAGGGTAAGCTTCAGGTGAGGCTTCACCCATCTCACCAGGGACTGGCCTGCGTGCTCTCTCCACTCTGTATTCCTGCACACGGACGTACGCGTCAAGCTTCGCCGAGTGCTCTCCAGCAGCTCCAGGAAACCACCCTGAGGTCTCCGAGTGGCTTCAGCAGCAGCTCACCTCACAACCAGCGGATGAGAAAGAGCCCCGTCCCCAGCTCCCTAGGATTCATCCCCTGCCATTGCCAGAACCAGGTCACGTGTCCGTTTCTGAACCAGTCACTGCTGCCTTCCCTAACTGGCTTGGGCCAATCAGGGCCCACCCCAGGAGCCGGAGCGGGGTTCATTCCACCCAACCTGTATGGCAGAGAATGGAGAATGGTGCAGTCCCCAAAGCAAAGCTCAAAGTGCCTCGGTGTGAGAAGCTGGGGAGAGATACTCGAGAGGCCCCAACAGACGTCTACCACAATCAGCATGATGTGTCCAAGGCTGTTACTTTATCTTGCCTGATGTGTGGGGGTTCCACTGGGGAATGGCTGAATTCTCTGGTAGCTTCAGCCATGTCACACACTATTAATTTCAGTCCCTCCAGAGAACTGTCAGAACCACCGGACTCCTTTGGGTGGAGGAAAATCTCCCCAGCACAATGCTTTTAAGAAAACAAGGCCCCATCCTGGATGGGATTTTCCCAGACTGCCTTACTGAAATCCTGAATACAATCCAGGGATATTAAGACACAGATGCCTCCTAAGAGTTAAAAAGTCCAGAAAGATGTTATGAACAAAGCTCAAGTGTTACCAGTTAGTACCCTAAGATTACACAAATAAAGCCTGGTCAAGCATGAGCCTGGCACATCTTTCAACATGTAGTAAAAAAAGTTAAGGAAGCTTGTGATGTCAAATTTCTCTGAAGCGCTCTTCAAATTTTTTTCTTAAACTCACAGCTTGCTGTGCCAACTCCTTCTGGTGACAAAAGGCCACCATGCATGTAGGGGGTGAGGGTGGAGGTTGGGGGGGGGGAATCTCCAGGGATAAGGAAGCAAAGGGTGCACTTTGAAAAAGAGTAATTCTTGACACTAGAGCATCCCTTAATATATTTCTGCTCCAGAGGGCTTTAAAATGTAACATTCATTTGAAAGATAGAATGTTCTTCCTACATTTATAATCTATAGCAATTACTGTAATTAATAACCAGTGACACCCATATGGTCAGGAACTGTGTCTGTTCTGTTCAGCACCGTGTGCCCAAGTCCTGGAACACAGTAGGCATTCAGTAAATATTTGATGCAGTGAAATTAGATTGAATTTATTTTGTAGAAGCCAACCCATTTTAACATACAGGCTCAGCCTAAAGACTATTCCATGTCTTCAATCCTCAGTACTTCTTCTAAAAAAAAGAGTAAATAAACCTAATTACCTTCTCCCTAACCCCACCCAAAAAGAGGGGACACTTGAATAGTGATAGCACAATGTGATAATATATAACAGAAAGAAGTGTAAAATGATATGGGCACAAAGATGAAAAGACAATTAATTTTCCCTAGAAGGATTAAAGGAAAGACTTCTCGATTGTAACTGGCCCTACCAGAAGCTTCGACAGAGACAATATTTAAAGAGTGCAGAGCCCCAGAGGAAGGGTAAGCAGGAGGCAGGAAGATCAGAGGTGCCCTGCAACCCTGGAACCTTTCAGAGTGGGCAGGTTGTCTTCACAGATGAATGAGCCCTCCCTCTTCTGCCCCAAGAACCTTTGTGCATGTCCCCACCACAGGCCCATGGGTCCCAGTCTGCTAGAACAAAGCCCCAGGCAGGAGACAACACGTTGTCCCAGGAACTGAGGAGTTTAGCGGGGAGGGACGGAGAGTCCTTGCTTTGAAAGGAGGCTGTGGGTTGTTTTTGCCATGCTATTTTGTTTCTGGTGAAATTCAATCAACGGTAGTCCAGAAGAAGGGACCACATCCTCTCGCTAGATAGACAGATCTGTTTTTGCCACATGGTTTTCAGTGTTCCTAATGAACTGTTAACAAGCTGTCAATTAAGTGCACAAATTAGGAGAGATGACATGGAGAGGTTCCACAACAGAGCATACTCCCAGGCTGCAAACCACAGGCCCTTCCAGAGAGCCCCAGGGCCTCCCATTCGGACCTTCCAATGAACACCTTTGACCCAGATGGCGAAAATGTTGCAATTAGGTCTCAGTTTGGGGAGAGGGTGGGGGGAGGCGATTTAAGACACGAACTAAAAGTAAAATAAATTTTTTTTTCCTCATTGTAAGTGTTGAAAATCCTCTTGGCTTATGGCAAATCAAACAGTTAATTCTCTGCTGCAACTTGTAAACCTGTTTTACTTAAATGGGTGCTGACAGAAGACTTTATTCTGTGTGACTTTTATTGTCATTTCTTTTCCAGCCAATTGGTTCTGTGGGCTTTCTGCTGTTTACCAGGCCCCTCTTCCGGGAAAAAAACTCCACACAAAGGAAGAAAACTACACAAATGAATAACAAACTTTAGACATAACTTTCTCTGCTCTCTGCCTGCTGCTCCTTCCCAACAGTCTCTGAGAAGGACTTCTTGTTGGAGGAGCCCTGACTGCCCCGGCCTGTTTTACTGTCAGAGAGGGATGTTAAGGGAATGGCTGAGAGCAGTGCTGAAAATGCAGAGGCAGCTCAGCTCAGCTCATTGGTGGGGCGCGGGGGGTGGGGGGTTGGGGGTGTCTGTGAAGTTCCCTGGACACAAAGGGACATGAAAGGTTTTCTTCAGGCCCAAAAAAGAAAGGAAACAAAAATCACAATGGCTCCCTCGGTGAGAATTGTTGGAAGGGTTCCTCACACAGAAATGGGACAACAAAAAGACCAGTTACTGGTTAACTTTCAGAAAGAGCTGGACACACTGGGCAGAAGGGCGGCATCTTAATCGGGTGAATGAAATGGTCCTGTGGACAGGTTTCCCAAAGAGGTCGGTAGGAGTCCATTCCGGAAAGGAGGCCGCAGGAGAGGCTGTCCCTGAACACATGGAGCTGATGGGAAACAACTGGTCCCATTTCACCCCCAGAGTCAGTCATTTCCCCGAGAAAGACACGGGAGCCTCTGCTGGCTGGGCCCTAAGATTTGCTGAGCTGATTCCCGACCGGCTCCGGCCCTCTGAGACTTAGCTTCCCCACCTGCTGAAGGACTGGACTGATGATGAAGAAAGATGTTCTCTGTCCCTCCCAGAGTGGAGAGGTGGGCCCGGGAGGAGGGCTCCGGCCAGCAGTCAGGCCCTGGGAGGGCCCCAGTTCCTCCTTCCCTTCCTGGGGCACTGCTGCCTCCTGCTGTCTGCTGATTATATCTCAGGTCTCTCCCTACCTTGGTCATCACCACCTCCTTCTCCTTCCAGATTTCTCTTTGAGGCACCCGCAACCCTCTTCAACTCTGATCTTAAGCCTTTACCAGACCCTGCTGTAAGGCAGGAGTCCTGAGTTTGGAATCTGAAGACCCAGGCTCCAGTCCTAGCTCTGCCATCCACTGTGTGACAATAAATGCATTTCTTGACCTCTCTGAACTTTGCTTCCTTTCTGAAAACAGATCACAGAGAAAAAAAAAATCTGTTATGAAGCACAAATGAAATAATGGAAAACTTTGTAAATGAGGAGGCAATACACTAGAAATTTCAAAAACCTCCCCCCTCTTTTTTTTCCTCTTTTAGCAGTGTCAGCCTCGTTGCCAAATGACATTCTAACTGGAGTCCCAAAATATAAAACAGAGGAGAGGCAGAGTGTTCTGGTGGAGCAGGGGCAGAGCCCCCACCCCCTTGCCCACAACCTCCAGTTCTGTTCCCTGCTTCATAATTTGAAAACCACTGCCCTCAGGTAATAGTTACTAAATGGCCAATCAAGAGTTTCTGAAAATAAAATTCCAGGCTACAGATAACCTGAATGCAAGACGGCCAAACATTGCCCTGCAAATGCTTATTCACACTGACAGCTGTCAGTCCAGCATGGGGCCGGCTCCCGCCTACTGAAGTACAAACTTAACTGCAACAACCTGGCAGTGTACAAGCCTCCTCATGAGGTCTCCTATTCTGTTCACCACCATATCGCCCTTCTCTCTCCATGTCTTAAACTCATGGCTATTTATCCTTTAAAGGCGGTATCTTCTGTCCGTTTTGTGACTCACCTGTGCACACACACAAACTATTAATAGCTAGATAAAAGTTTAAGCTTCTTAAAACCAGTCCAAGAAAAATGAGCTACAGATTTATTAACCCTTTGCAACCCCCCCCATGACCCTTACCACCACCACAATTATTGGTGGCCCAAAAGTGACCAGCAGTCACTGTCCATGGCTGCTAATGTCCCTGTGATAACAACGGAGTTTGCTGGACAGAGGAGGGGGTGGCAGGTTTGCAAGCAAAGCTCCTCCGATCAGCTTCTCCCAGGCCCAGTTTTAATTCAAAGTATTCCTGCAGGATTCCCCCATTTCCTCCCCCTTTTTGCACTCTGCCGATTTCATTAAGCAATTTTCCCAGATCTAAATGCTAACTGTCGTGGCAGGCTGCAAAGCCGCATTCCCTACCCCCAGCCCCCGAGAAGCCCAGAGGGAAAGTCAGCAGGCACAATTATAGCTTTCATGTGTCTTTCTGGAGAGAAGACTTAAGTGTTATTTTATATATTTTCTCTGCACCGTGTCAGTGATTTTTCTCGGGAAGCACAAGCCTCGGGCTTTTTCTCCCCCAACAATGAAAATTTCATGGAAAAGTTACCCAGACTAAGGAGGGCAACAGTTTTTTTCCTGAGAGCCAGGTAGGCTGCTTTCTCCCACAAGCTGCTGCTGTAAACACAGAGTCACGAATAAATCCAAGAAGGCAGAAGAGGGTGTAAAACATGAACAGGGAGGGAAAGAAAAAGAGGGGGATTCGAGAAACTGAGAGACCTCGGCATTTATAGGAAAAAAGAATAATAAATTGCTTTCCTGACAAATGAGAGAATCAGGCCTACAAGGGGCCTTTCCTATTAGGGTTCCCAGTGCAAACCGCCAGGCCATGGGCATTCGTGGCTTTCTTGTGCCCTCTAGTGGGCAAGGGTGGTCAGTGTTTTTCTGTGAGTGACAGCCAGAGCCTCTTATGCACTTGTCGGCCTTCTTATTACATCATGAATTTTGATAAGCCCATTAGCCAGCCAGGCAGCCAGGAGGAGGATGTCTTTCTCACTTGATGACTACACAATGAGGAGTAATATATTTTAATTTAAACACCATAAACCTATTGAGTGCTTAATTAACTTTAACCGTCTTTAGGGGAATGAAGCCAATTTGAGGGGGTCAAAAGGAGTTGTTTCAATATCAAACAGTTTTACATAGTCAATCCATTCATTCGGCCTACAGCTACTGATTAACACACAAAATTAACATGTTAGTAAAAATTCATATTCAGGCCTCCAGGGAAATTAAGATGCGCGTGCACAGGGCGTGATTAGCAGAGCTATTGTTTTCTCCCAACAATATAATTTAATGGGTTTTTAGAATTACAGAAAGAGAGACTCGGTGCTGGTTTGAATTGATTATTTACCACAAAGCTTTGAAATATAGAAAAGATAGAAAACATCTCAAGCCAAAAGGGCCAGCGAACAGAGGCGGACAGGCTCAGAGTGAGTGTATCTTACTAAGGAGTTTGGCCAGGATGAACTGATGCAGAGGCCGGCTGGGCGCCACCACCAGACAGGAGCCAGGGCCAACAGGAGGGGTGGGGAGAGGCTTTTTGGCTGCGAGGAAAAGCACAGTAAGAGCTACCTTTCCAGGCAGGAGGAAATTATTCCATTTAAGATTTAATCATACTACCCAGCCAGCCTATTTCCTAGAAGTATCTGAAGCATTTATATGATTCAAACACATATAAAAAGAGTATAATTTTGTTTTTAAAAAAAGATGAGCCCACAAGAAAGAGACCAGAGAGTAACAGAATAGGAGGTTATCCCATTTGCAAAGCAAACTTAGTTCTGAGCTTCCTGGTAGCCAAGGAAGAAGTGCTAAGTGCACTGGGATCTACAGTTCTCATTATCGATGTCCTTCCAGTTAACATGTAAGTTTGTCTGGATAGACATGTTTCCTTCTTCATGCTGAATTTAAGAGAAATTAATTTGTGTGGTTCCTTACAGGAAGTGTTTATACTCACTGAATAAGACCATCTATGTGTTTATGTATAGCTTAGCAAAAAATTACGGAAATGTTCTTCAGAAAGAGCTTCTCATGTTATCACTGCATAAAAGGTGAGCAGAAAGCTTTAAGCTGGAACTGGCAAAGCCATTTCTGTTGGGGGCTAAAATAATACAGGGTAAGAATATGCTTCCTGGTGATCTTTCTTGAGTTCAGGTGATAGCAGTAGCTTTAGGACCCAGACAAGCAGGAAGGATAAAGCACCTTTTCTAACATAGAATTTGCAGGAGCCTCATAACTGACCTGGAAGCCTTCAGTCTCTTGCCCTGTCCAAACCACCTCTACATGGCTGAAAAATGAACTTTCCTAAAACATTTACTTTAATATACCCATTTTGCTGAAAACCCTCCAGTGCCTCCTTGCTCCCCACAAACATCTGTTTCCAGCCTCGTCTCTCAGCATTGCCCACAGATCCTCCAGTCAACCCCCAACCAGGCCTCCAGCCCCGCACGCACCACTCCCCCATCCCCCGATGCTGCCTTTCCATTTCTTCAAATCCTTCTTTTCTCCACCAAACCTTTCCCTACTCCCCTCACAGGCTAGTTTTCTGCACAATGAGTAATCAAGGCCCTTCATTATCTGACCCCAGTCTTGCTCCTGCCATTACTTTCTGCGTGTCCCAGGCTTCAGGCTGCGAGACTCTTGCTTTTCCCCAGACTCACCACGAACGTTGCTGTCTCTGGACCTTTGTCCACATCATCCATCTGCCTTGCTGTCTCTCCTCTTTCAACCAAGCACAGAAGAGCCAGCTCATCTGAAACCTCTTTGTGAAGCTGTTCCAACCCTCTAGGCAGAGTTAGTCTCTTTCTGCCCTCTGCTCGCAAAGCACCTGCCCTCACCTCTTCTAGAGCCCAGCACAGCTTACTGCGAAGATTCAGGTCGGCTTCCATCTCCCCTGAAACCCTGGGAGCTTCCTGACAACAACGGGAGTGTTTTAGATGCCCTTTCTTTCCTTTCCTTCCCTTCCCTCCCCCTCCGTCTATCCCTCCTCCCTCCCTTCCTTCCCTTCCTTCCTGTGCCTGGCACTTAACAGGGGTCAGAATATGCTAGTCCAACTAAATCCCCCAGTGATCCTCAGCCACACGCTCCACGCCCACCACACTCACAGCTCCCGGGAGACAGGGTCTCAGGGCTTTGTTTCTCTGTGCCCCTCTGCTGGGAGAAGTAGTCACTCTCTGTGCTTGCTGTTGTAGGAAGACCTCTCACTTCCTGTCTGCCTGCCTGCCCTCCTCTCTCCCTTAGCTCTTCTCTCTTCTCTCAGTGGCTTTTCTTCACCAAAGAAGCCTGGCAAGGAGGACAGGTACAAGAAACCAGACAGAGTACAAGATAATGGCTGAGAGGACCCAAAGAACAAGTCTTTTTCCTCAGAGATACTTTACCCCAGCTGGCCTTGCTTCCTGGAGCTGCGAGAGGCCCAACGTCCAAAGACACTAAAGCCCAGTCCTTGGCAAAGTGAGCAGACCAGCAGTCGGGTCAGTGGAACAGGCTGGGGTCAGAGTGATGGAGAGAGGGGCTGGGTGGGCTCCAGCCCAGGTGACAGGACTGGAGCTCCTGAACAGGAGAGCTGGGGGCTGGGACAAGATGTGCCAGGACACTGGGGTGGCTAGCAGGGGGCAGAAACCTCACGGTGGGCTCACAGGCTGGATTAGGTTGGCAGCCAGTGCCCCTCAAAGAGGAGATGGCATCTTAATGTCCTGTGACCTTGGCCTGCTTCCCCTTCTCCTAACTCTTTTCTTCATTAACTACTTGGTGTCCACTCTGTTTCTCCACAGGTATCAGAAGATGGAAACATTTCAAGCCAAATATGTTCACAGGGAAGTTTGCTCACTACTGGCTGAGAGCAGCGAAGGCAAAGCTGCTCGGAGGCGCCCAGCGAGTCCTCTGGCTTCGGTCCCTCTGTTGGGCTTCTTTTGTCGGCACGTTGCTTCCCGAACCATCTGACAGCAGAGGCCAATCCTACCCCGTCAGGTGCTTGGAATTCACACTCTGATCCCCTCCACACACACACCCTCCCCCTCTGTATTGCACTATTTTGTTACAGAATAAGCGTATGTGTCTTTCATCACCATTGGATGGAATGAGGTTTGAGGGGGAAGCAGTTACAAAGCTACCACAGGTTTAGCTCTTCTTCGGAGACACACAGGAAAGATGGCTCCCTGAGTATCTGAAGAGACCACACGGAAAAACATCATCCACATCACCAGGGAGGGGCTTTCTGGTGGCAGTCTGGCACACTCACCTTTTTTTTAAGAAAAAAAAAAAAACACCTTTTTGGAGTGTGGGGAGATCATTAGGTTTATTTATTTATTTCTTTATTTTAATGGCAGTGCTGGGGCTTGAACCCAGGACCTCGTGCATGCTAGGCAAGCACTCCACCACTGAGCTCCACCCTCTGCCCAAACTCACTTTTTAGTCTTTAAAATACATGCAGTCTTAGGACCTTCAACTTATTTAGAAATTTATGCCAAATAAATGTGTACGTGCTCAGAGATTTAGCTGTACTAAATCTGGACATTCACTGCAGAATTATTTAGGGAAAGCTGGAAACATGCTCAACGGTAGATTGATTCATTAACGAACTTATGGTGTCCAGTCAACGGAATACCAGCAGTCTAAAGTAGATTAGTATTTATTAACAGAGGAAAATAATGTTGATCCTATCTTATTAAATCACAAAGGCATAGAATAAAAGAGTTTCTACAGTATAATCACATTTTATTTAAAAATAGATGCATGTATGTGAATATACAGGGAAACTTCTGGAAAGATAGTTACCAAGATGTTCTCAACAGTTGTCACTATGTAGTGGAGTCCTGGCCCTTTTTCATTGTAACCTTTCTGCTAATCTGCAATTTTTTATTTTCTAACAATAAAATAATGTCGCTTTTGTAAAAGGGGAAAAAAAGAGGAGTTATTTTAAATTACTTTTTAAAAACCTGACCATGCAGCTGTGAGCTCTTCCCACTCTTTATTGAAATAAGATCCCCAGATTTTAGGAAACTGTTGTATCTCGCTTGGCTAATACTCTGGTTGCCACTCAGCACACATGCTTCCCCCCCTTGGTAACAGAACCCCAGTGGGACAATCACTCAGCCTAATGACTAGGTTTTCCAGCCTCCCTTGTGGACGATGTGGCCCTGAGCCTAAGTGCTGCCGGAGGAGACGTATGCAGAAATGTTGTGTGGGGCTGCCGGGAAAACTCTTCAAGGAAGCGCACTCCACTGGAAGTTCTGTCCATCTGTCCTTCCCCCTTCCTGCCTTCTTGTTGCCATGATGGTTGAAGCTCCAACAGCGTTCCTAAATCACGGGTGACTTTGGGTTGGAGGCCACGTGATAAAACAGTGGAGCAGAAAGGTTGCAGGCGCCGTGGTTCCTGTCACCCCAGCCATGTCTGTTTATCCCTGGACTTCTTTATATGAAAAAAATTACAATCCTGTTTAAGTCCCCGCTATTTGGGTTTTCTGCTATTTGCAGGCATTCCTACTCCTCACTGCTACAGATGGTCGACAGTTACTAAGAGGAAAAATAAAGGAACTAAAAGAACTTGAAATTTTAAATTGGGGTGGCAAAGAGAGCCAGCAAACACTTCAGAGCTGGGCTTTTATGTGCTATTATTTAAAATCGTAAATGCTGACATTTATGCAACTGAGGGAGGAAATGCCATTATTTCAAGCATTAACAGCATACAGCTATGGCAAGTTATTTCACTTAGAAAATGTTTAACACAGGTACCATAATTGTCAGTTAATGGGTCAGGGAACCAAGAGAGACCTGCCTTTGTGTGCTAGGGCCTCCTCTCTGCAGATCACAAATATTTCCTTTTATGTTTAGGAAATGTAATTATGTCTAATGCAAATTACAAGCCAGAACACCACCACAAAGCTTATTGCTTTTGTGGCAGTTTAGTCTTTGCATTATTTTACAAACACTGCAGCCCCCAAAAGGCAAAGCTTAACTCCCCAGACCCTGTGGAGAATATGCACTCATGCCCGTGGCAGAAGTGGTCGGCACTGATGCTGGACAAAGCTTCCAAGGTGACTTTTTAACCAAGGCCTCCCCCAAACTGAAGCTTTCAGGGACCTCCCTCCTGCCTGACTTGTTCCTTTTTGTCTTTTAAGATTCACGTCTGATGGCCCCTCCTCCAGGCAAAGCTCAACTGGGGGCTTGTCCCTGGTGCTCCTGTAAACCCAGTGCTCACCTCTCGCAGTAACAGCTGCCACCTTATTAGGCATCAGGTGTTGTGCAAACTGGCGCTCTACGTGGACTGTCTCATTAAACCCTCGTAACAGTCCTGTGAGGTAGGGGCATGCACATTTTATAAATGAGGATACGAGGCTAAGAGAGGCTAACAGTTCACCCGAGGTCTTGCAGCAACGATCCTAAGGTCATAAAGTAATGATTCACCCAATTCATCTGGCCCTAGAGGCCAGGTCATAGTGCCTTGTAAACCAGAGGCAATCTCTGATTACACCGGATACTTCCCATCCCTGCAGCATCCAGGAGGTACTCAACAATGTCAGCTGAATAATGGACTGGTCCAGCGTCAGTCTATGCCAATCCAACTGCACAGACATGGGTTAAACATCACCAGACAAAAGTGAGACTCAGTCTCTGTGCCTGCAAGGAGCAGCCCCAGAGAAGAGGTTATGCGAAGTCTGTGTACAGGGAGTGTGACCTGTAGTTGAGGATGGAAGATCACTTGAAGACATCCTCGTACTGCGAGGGACACGTGGTTGGGTGGAGTCCACACTTCTCCCTCTTGATTCATCATGGAAACAAACTGGAACCAACAGCAGCTTAAAAACGCATAAGGACCAGCACCCTGGAGGCAGGGCCAGCCCTGTCCTCTGATTCCAGGAGGCAATGGCTCCAAACTCAGAACAGGATTTAGGGGGCGCCCTTGAAGGGGCTCCCAAGACTCAGAGCAGAGATTCGGACGAGGCCGGGGCCAGAGGGACCCAACCAATAAGGCTTTTCCTCAGCCTCACAACAAGGCGTGTCCCTGATCTTCCCACTGTACTCAGTGCTAACCAGACTCGCGTTTGGGGCCTGAGCAGCCGCCTACTGAGACCTTGCTCTGCACCAGGTACGTGTCCCTGCCCGGAGGATGCGCAGAATTGGGCAGGAGGCCTTTACTTCCCCTCAGGATAGCCAGAGACACAAGGAAGTGAAGGCAGGAGAAATGGAGAGATGAGGCCTGTTGCCACCCTTCTTTGAGCCCTCAGGGCCTTCCGACGCCCCCTCCCTCCCCTAACCTCAGCAAGCCCCTCAGTGGGCGCGGTGCTCGGGAGCCCGGGCCCCGCGGGGCAGGCGCAGGAAGCAGCGCCACGGTGGGCCCTGCCAAGTGGAAAGCGGCTTCCAGCCGCAGCACCTGGCCTCCTGGCAGCTCCTCAGCCGGGCTTGGAGTTGTGCCTGAGTTTTTTGTTCCTGGTTTTTGACATCTCCTCACTCCACCCCTACTTCATTTTTTTCACCCAAAAGCTTCCTCTTGAAAGCCACCCCTTGTAGCCACGTGAGGGGCCGGATGGGGCCGGTCCTGAACGGCTTCCTCAGTTTCCTAGGAACGCTGTCTCTGACTCCTTAGCCAACCACAGGCTAAAGTCTAGCGTTCTTGAAGCTGCAAGTCTGATCTGTGAGACGAAAATGAAATCCCTTTCCTCGAGCGGCCTCACAGGGCTGCCCGTGGCGAGGCTGTGATTTGTGGGCAACAGTTCAGCTCTGCAGGGGACACAGGGCAGGGCTGTCCTCAGCCTTATCAGTGGCCCCTCTAGACGTCAGCATCCTAAAGAGGAATGGGGCAGGCCAGGGACACAGAGACCCCTGCGCCCAGGTGTGCCTTCTCCCTGTGCAGCTGCAGTCACCAAGTGTGAACCCCGTGTCTCTGATGGTGGTTTTACAGCCTCTTGTCCTCACCCAGCACTAGAACAGCAGCCTTCAGCACCTTGTGTCTGGGCTGTCGTCGCGGCTCCCGTCTCTCTTCCCTCTCTCCTCTCCCATCCCTGCAGCCCTCGAGCACAGTGCGATCGTGTCTCCCCACTGCCAACTCCTCAGCACCACAGGCCAGCCCAGATATACTTTTCCATCCTCCTCCTCCTCTTTGACAATTCATACCCCTGCCACACTGTTGCTTTCTACCCCACGGACACGTGCGCACCTGTTGGCGGCATTGCCCCTAAAGTCTGTCCCCCACTCTCTAGTCTGCTGTGCTCCTCATGCTTCAAAATCCAGTGCACATTATACTCCCTGGGACGAGGACCGCTACTGCCCACTCCAGGCTGAATGAATTACTCCCACCTTTACAGTCTGTAACTCCTTCATTCCTTTTTCACCTCCTCCGTGGAACCATGTGCTCTTTGAGTCCAGAGCCTGGTGTGGACTTATCTTTGCACCTCCAGCACTGATAGGGCACCTCTCCTATGTAGGGACCAACAGTTTTGAGGAGAGAATGACAGTAAAAGGGAAGAGCAGACTTTGTGCGCAGATACAGACCTATGAGCCAGGCTCAGGTGAGGGAGGAAAACTGGCCGGAGATACCCAGAAAGACCGTCACGCTCCTCAGCATGAGCCCCTGCCAGAGACGAGTCTTCAGTGGGTTGCCCAGCCCCCGTCAGTGAGCGCCAGCTTTGGAGCCTTTCCACCTTCCCTGGGTCGGATCGCCCGCATTCCCGAATCGCACCTCTCCCCTTCCCCAACTTGCTCCTTCAAACATCGTCACCGGACTGCTCACACAACCCCTGCCCCCAGTTGCTTCCTAGCTTGTGGGTTTGGTACCGGTTGAATTGACTTTGGTCTACACTCTGCCTCTGATAACTCAGCTTCCAGGAGAACAGGTGGGGCACCTTCCTCTACCAGGTATTCTTCAAGGACAAGACAAATGCCTCATGGTAGGTTGTGCGGCCTCGGGCTGTTACTGTGACGTTTCTGTCTTAACTCAGCACTCCTTCATTCTGCCTGTTATTATATTTGGCTGCTTGCAATGCAGACTGGCCCTGCTAGACTGCAAGCTTTCGGAGGCAAGAACCCACCTCATCCACCTCTGTAATCCCCCACCTTGCCTTGAGCACAACAGATGCTCAGTGTATTTCCATTAGCTGCAAATTAATCAAAGAAGTTATGAGTTGTGTTTAAATAGGTTCATATGAGTTTGAAAGGCACTGTGGTCAGGATCATGATATGAAGCAGTCTGGAAGAGAAAAATGGCTCTCAAGGAGCTCATAGTATATTTATGATAATATAGGTGAGTGTCCAAACACTAAAAGCCACAAAGTAATGTAAAGAAAAACTATGTTCTTCAAGCATGCAAGGAAAATGAAGCAGAGATTGCACACAACTTATAAAGGTATTTTCAGGACATAACTCTGAATCACACCTAGGATTTAAAATACTATTGGCTTTGTTTGGGGAAACAAAGATTCTCTGAAAAGTCTTAATATTTGTTGCATGTAACTGTGACACTGTGTCATCATGATCAGCCCAACAGGGGGCTCTTCTGGTGCAGTGCAGCCTAGTGATTAAGAGCCAGATCACCTGAGTAAAAATTCCAGCTCCACCACTTACTAGCTGTGTGATGCTGGGCAGTGACTTAACCTCTCTGTGCCTCATGTTTTTCCTCCTGTAAATGGAGGCCATAATAAATACCTACCTCACTGGATCTGTGGGGGGACTAACTGAGGTAATAACATAGAAAGTTCTTAGAACATAATAAACCCTATGTCAACACTGACTTTATTCTTAAATATATCAACCTTCCAGAGAGGGACTGGGACATTGTCCAGCTAACAAGCATTTGTGTAGTACCTAGTATTGAGGAACTACGCTTTCCTTCTCATTGTGTTTGGGAACTAACTTTTAATGGGAAGCTTTTGTTGCTTGTTTTTAAGTGGCTGCCATCCATTAAGGGCTTGCTCTTTTCACAGAGTATGCATATAAATTAATCATGTATTCAGAAGGAACAGTGTACAGGAGCTAAGACCTCTACAGCCAGGTCTTCTGGGTCATTTGTAAGTGTCTCCACCATGTGACTTACCCTTTCTGGTTCTCAGTTTCCTAATTTGCAAAAAGAGGGTAATAATGTATCTACCTCTTGCCACCCTCGTGAAGATTAATGAGTTGGGACATGGAAAAGGCCCAGAACAGCACTTGAGATGTTGTTAATGCTCAATAAATGTAGCTGTTTTTATTCAATAAACAGGTACTGAGCACCTACTGTGTACCAGGCACTGTGCTAGTTACTGGGGATCCAGCAGCAAAAAAGGCTAAGTCCCCACCCTCTGGAGGTGTAGTATCCATTAACATCCTCGAACCTGAGACTAAGGGTGACTAAATCTGCCTGAAGTTACCTGCTAGTAAGTGAACAGGCTGTGGTTTGAACCTAGCCAGGGTGTAACCAGAGCACCATCCCCATTCAGCATGGAGCCCTCAGGGCTCAACTTTCACTTCTTCATCACCCTAGAGGCCTTGTTCACTGTCGGCAGAGTTAGAATTTCGACTCCTTAGGTTGTTACTCCAGACATGTCAACCCTGGTACCACCTTCATACCCCTCTCTGTGGGAAGCAGCCTGAGGCTGATCCACAAACAAGACAGAGCCACTAAGTGGACCACCTCTGGGCACCTGACTCAAAAGCAGCCCAGCTATAGGCTGACCATGACCTGTGATGTGGCCAGTGCGGGACCTCTGCCCAGTGAGGATAACAGGAACTAGTTAAGTCAGTTAGACTCAAAGTCTCGCTCTAGAATGTGAACAGAAAACATCGGAGAGAAACAAACCGATGGGGATGAGGGGCAGGAAGAAGAAACCATCCAGAGATGCAGAGAACACAGAGGGGCCGCATCTCTCTTGTTGGCAGAGAACAGGGGTAGAGACCTCAAACTCCAGGCACCGAGGGAAAGGCCTTGGACTCAGGACAATGGTGCATCCCATAGGATTTCCTGCCTACCTACAGATCCCGCATCCTGACAAGAAGCCTCTGTTAACTGTCCCCTCTGGCTGTGTGCAGCCATCCAAGACTCTCTGACCCCGGCCTCCCTGCCCTGCTTGCTCTCCTACTTCTGTTCCACACGTAGCGCTCCTGGGACCCAAACAGGCCTGGAGCATTCCTGCTCACACTCTCCCACGCCCTGTGCCCACATCCTTCAAGGTCTAGCCACACTCACCTTCTGCTTGAAGCCTCCCTCAGCAGGCACTGCTCACCACCTGTGACTTCTCTGATCTCCTGTTTCCTTCTCTGCCTTCAAGCCCATGCCCTGTCTCCCCAGCACAACTCCAGTCATGTCATGGGCCTAGTGTCTTCTGGTACAATGCCTTGTACACAGCACAGTAAAACCCAATAGACGTTTGCTGCTTGACTGGCCTTCCGATAATGCAAAGCACCGTGGGGCTAGAGAAGCAGTTCCCCACCCCAGCCCTGGGGGGCTGTTTTGCCCACAGGGGACACTTGGCAATGTCTGGACACATTTTTGCTTGTCACAACTGGGGGAATGTGTTACTGACATCTAGAGGGTATAGGTCAAGGATGTGCTAAATGTCCTGCAATGCACAAGACAACAGCCTGTCCACAATAAAGAATTATCATGCCTAAAATGTCAATAGCTGATGTTGAGAGACTCTGGGTCAGAGCCATAAGAAAAATAAAAAGAAACAAGATTTGAGGGGTACACTTACAACAGTAACACATTGATAGAAGTGGAATGTTCAACTAGACCATGTTTCTCTGAGTACTGCTCATGATTTTAGAAAAACTACAGTGAAACCCTGTGGTCCCAAATCCCAAGACAATGCTAATTTGGAGAAAAGGTAATCAACAATTGACAGCAAACTCACCCCAGCTTTTCCGTTTACTTTTCAATAAGCAATAAAGTGACCCCACATTTTACGGGGTGGAGTTTTGGACCCCACCGAAGGCATTATGGCGGGGTTAGATTGTAGTTCCATGGTGTTGGCAGAAATTGCGAGCAAGATAATGCCATTTTGGACGGTCCAATGATTTTTTAATCCAACCTATGGAGCTTCACTGGGATTTATCCTATCTACCTTCTTTTTAACTTGAACAGCATTTCTCCCTGCACCTCGGTTAAGCGCATAGGCTTTGTAATGGGCAGAGCCAGATTCCACTCTCCGTTCTGCCAGTGGTCTGTGTCTGTGCACCCCAGGAGGGCAGGGACCTGGCCTGTGCCACAACCACTGCACACTCAGTGTCTGAAAAGAGGGGGTGCCCAGGAGACATCTGTGGAATGAATGATTGCACTCACCGTGCCTCCTACCTCGTTAGAACTCAGTTTCTTCGTCTATAAGATGGAGAACACAGCACCGAGGACAGCAGTTGTTGCAAGAATTCGATGAAATGAGACCGTGTAGATCAAGCTGCCAGCACAGAGCTGGACCCAGTTCACTGAATGGCTGTCATCCCTCCATCTTAAAACTAGTGACAGCCTGCTGGCTCTTTCAGAATCCCGAACGGCATCACGATTTCCTCCCTGAATCGTCTGTTCTTCAAAGAAGCACTGTCAAGCCAGAGGAAGCTCCAGAGCACTGAGGCTGGGGTGGGTTTCTTTTTCTGAAACAAATTAAAAATCAAAAGTTCTTCCACGGTTTCTAAGCCAAATTTATTCTCCCATGTGGGCTTCCTATTTAAAATTTCAATCTGATTATACACATCTCAGACTAGCACCAGGAATGGATGAAGGCCAGGGGCCTGTCTTTTTATATTTTCCCAGCATTACCTACCTACAGCAGGTGCTTAATAAATAGTAAATGAACAAAGGAAAGGACCACAACCTCAGGTTTTAGCTACCAGATTCCACAAGGGTGAAAACTAGTTCACAAACATCAAAGCTTATCTGTCTGTACCATGGTTCACAACTGGACATAAAGCCATCAGGATGAAGGAGTTTAACTGTAGCGTCAACACTTCAGATAAAACCTTGCAGACCCTGTGGCTGCTGAGAGGATTTCTATAAGGCAGCATCCGTCAGCACACAGACCAGGAAGGCAGCCTTGCACAGCAGAGCAGGTGAAAGGGGCTGGCTCCAGACCATGCGAGGTTCAATTCCTGGTTCTACAGCTTTCCAATTGTGCAACTTCAAGTCTCCACGTTCTCATCTGTAGGACAACAGTAGACCTGCTGCTATGGGCTGAACTGTGTCCCCTGTCCAGATTCATATGCTGACATCTTAACTCCCAGTACAAAGACTGTAACCTTAATTAAAGGTAGGCTTTTTACAGAGGTAATCTAGTTTAAATGAGGTCATCTACTCCCATCTGACTGGTGTCCTTACAAAAGGGGGAAATTTGGAGACAGACAGGCACACAGGGAGAATGCTAGGTGAAGACGAAGCCAGAGATCAGGATGATGCTTCTATAGGACAAGGAACAGCAAAGATTGCCAGCAAACCACCAGAAGCTGGGGGAGGCGCGGGTGGATTCTCCCTCACAGCCCTCAGAAGGAGCCACGCCTGCTCCAAATCACATATATAAAAAACAATCACATTGACTTAGAAATAATGCCTTTTCCATTCCTACATTTCATGAAGTAAGTTTATTCTAACATCAGTCTTCATCACCTAGAGCTTTTTTTGAGTCAGTTTTCAGGAGAACTTCATCTTCATTTTGATCTAAATTATTTGAAATGCAGCACTTCTGAATCTGTATATGATGCTAACATGAAAATTTTATCCTAAACCACGGCACTATTTTCACATACCATTATAACTGTTAGTTTTTTTTTCATTTATTCGTACTTATTATATATTCATGACCTTCACAGTGTAACCATAGTGCTTTGTAAAGTGGTTTCTAAAAGGTGCGTTTATGACAAATTCTAACTCTTGCCATTGTGAAGTCATACCCAAAGGAATAATTCCTAAATCAGTGCTGGGAACCTCTCTAAGCGTTGGAAACTAAGGTTGATTTAGGTCAGTTCAGGCTAATGTGATTTTTCAAAGTAAAACAACTGAAGGAGAATCCCATAACATGAGGGAACTTGAAAGACTTGAATATCAGGCAACTTCTTTTCTGAGGGGCAATTCTGGGGTGGGGGGAGCCCATTACTTTAGTTCAGACAATAAGTAGCTTATGCATGGTTGACTTTATCAATCCCAAAGCTTTTTCCTACGTCCAAGTGATTCTCATCCTTCAAGGCTAAGTTCAAACATCCCTTCCTCTACGAAGCCCCTCCCCCACATAGTTGGAATAATTCTCTCATCATTTTAGTTTCCACTGCACACCACTGTCCATCTCCCATAGTTTTCTCTAGCCTGGAAATTGAGTGCTTGTCTTAATCACTCCCTTGGTAAACAATAGGTTCCTTTTTCGTTAATGAATGAGAGAAAATAATTTTATTTTTTCTTCTGTTTATACCATTATTACATATTTATTGTAAAAACTTCAAATTCCAAAGATTTGTGTCAAGACTAAAGTGCATCTTCTAAAACTCCCCTATTGTTCAATTTTTCATGTGTACACTTCCAGAATTTTCAGTTTGCACACAACACACACATGCATATACATGTGCATACACATATATATGAGACATATTTTAAAATAGGTAAGGAATCATGCCATAACATGTTGTTCTGTAACTACTCTTGTCACTTAATAAATTATGCACTACATAAAGAAATACAAATTTATATTATAATTGTTAATGGCAGCATAGTATTAGAATATCAAAATTTATTTAATCATTCCTGTACTGATGGACCTTTAAGTTGTTTCACATTTTTTTAATAATCACAAGAAATGCTACAATGAAAAGCCTTGAAATTACAGCTTAGAAAAATGATAATTTTCCTAAGATAAATTCTGAAAAGTAGTATGTTAGTTCAAAAGGGTATATTTAATGTCAGTTTTAGCTACTCCCAGCAACAGTGCAAAACAGTGCCTGTTTCCCAGGGTCCTCACCAACATTAGAACTAACATTGTTTTTAATCCTGGCTAAAATGAAAGAATATAAAAAGTAACGTTGCATTGTTTTAATCCCCATTTTTTATTACTAGTGTGTTTGAGCATCTTTTGATTAATTCAATTCTACAATTGTTTATTGTATAATACAATTATTTATATTGTATTATATATATTTGAATCCACTACAATTATTTATTGTATAGTGTAATTATTCATTGTATTGCATTATAATGTATCACTATTAAGTTCTTAATAAGCATTTGGAGAATAGTAACAGTTAACACTGGATATATGCAAGGCCTTGTTCCAAGCGCACCTCCACATGGTCCCACCTCCTCTGGGTCATCTGGGTGCATTGATTAGGTATGTGAAGGTTGTCATTTAGTTTGAATAGGAGTCTGTATTAATTTGTTTGAAATATGATTACATTTTGAAAGAATGGTAGTTATTTGTTAAACATTTTACATATTTTTTTCCATATTATTCCCCCAACAACCTCGCAAGGTCTGCATTATTACTATTATAATCGTTACTTTGCAGTTGAAGGAACTGATGCGTGGGACGCTTAGGTGACTTACACAAAGGCACGGGTCTAAGACACGCAGTCATGATTTGAACTCAGGCTTTCTGATCCCAAAGCCTCTATCCTTAACCACTACACCAAACTGCCAGCGACAGAAGCCCTTGTCAGGGACACTTACTATCCACCAACAGAAGTAGTATCTGGCTCACAAGCCCCTCAAGATGGCCTCGTCTCTAAGTCAGAAGGGACACTTAAACCTTAAAAGTAAAAACAGTAAGAGCTAGAGATGAACCGGGGCACTGGAAACTCCCGTGCTTCCACCCAGAGCTTCAACATCTCCATCAGACACAGAAGAACCCCTGAACTGGAGACTTGTTCAGGGCTGGACAGGGTCACAGTGGGAGGTGGATTTCCTGCACTACAATGGCAGGAGAGGTTGGGCAGCACCAGTATGTGAACCGGATGGGCCCATTCCATTTAGAAATCTAGACTGAGAAGCTTTGTTAGGCAAGCAAAGAGAATAAGAGAGAGCCAAGTCAGGGAGAATTGGAGAGAGTGAAATGAATAAGGTGACATTTTCTGAGTGCTCACTAGACACCAGGCACTGTGCTTGTGTCTCTGGTAAATCCTCCCAACCATCCTGGGAGGTAGGGATTAACATAGCCAAGCTGCATATGATCCTTGTGCAAGGTCACATAGCAGCAGAGCAAGGGTTCAAAGCCAGGTTTCTGATTCAAGTCCAGGAAGGATCCCCAGGGTTCTATGGATGTGCCTGGGTGGGACAAGGCTCTGGGCTTCTGACCTCACATCAACCAGCACTCCATTTTAATCTGCTTTGTAAAGGAAGGGCAGTTCCAGGTAAGGGTTTATTGGAATAAACTGCTTTAAAAAAATAAGTACCATAACACATCAGGTTCATACCTCCCTTTAACCATCAACCAATCATACTACATAGGCACATACTAATCATTTACTGTGCACAAGGCTTTCTGGCTGGCAGTGGCGTAATGAAAACAAACTGGACATCACGACACTGCCCTGATTCCACACTTACTGCACCAAACAGCAGAAGTGCAGGTGAGTAGGGTAAACGCGAGTGCAGAAACAGACAAATGGAACCAACCACGTGAAACAGGGGAAGGTTTTGCTGAAGATGCATGTTAGAGAGGGTCCTGGGATTTGTGATTTAACCAGGAGGACAGAAGACAGCAGAGGCAGAACCGCGTAGAATGAGGTATGTTTGTCCTTATGTCATGAGCACAGTGAGGAATGCGTGGGCACAGAGGGGCCATTTCAGGGACGAGGAGCCCCCAGACCAGCAGTCAAAGCTCAAGTAGCCTTTGTTTCTCTGGTCATCCTGGGGAAGATGATGGAAGCGAGAGCAGGGCTTGTACCCCCCAGCCTCGCTGAGTCTGAAACTCCTTCTAGTGAGCCAGGTGTGAACACTGCCTTTCCTCCAGAAGATGAGGCCAGAAGAGCCTCAAAATGAGGCTGTTTGGTTTTAATATAAAATGTGAAATGTGCATTCCTTTGGACCTGGAAAATTCTCCTTCTGAAGAAGAGATCTGATTACGGAAAGTGTTATCATAACAAATGTCCAATAGCAGTGTGCTTAGTAAATATATTAAGGTACCTTCCTACAATCACACACTAGAAAGCTATTAAAATTAATATTGGGGAAGAATACTTACAAGATTGAAAGATATCCATGATATTTGTTAAGTAAAAGAAATCAAATTACGAAATAGTGTTAGAGTATTATTCAATTCTTGCAAAAGGAAAACAGAGTAATATATGGAGAAAAACACCAGGGTGCTCATAGAGGTTATATGATTATTGATGAGTGTGGACCGACTGGTGGTTTTGGCCTCTCTCTATTTTCTGAAGTTTCTACAATAAACATTTATTATTTTTGAAGTAAGGAAAAAAAAAACAAGAAGTCAGTTTTAAATGTTCCTCCCACCCAGAATAAAGACCCAGAACAAGTACACGGCTGGCTGCAATACCTGGCTCTTATTTCTGTGACCTGGCTTGTTTCTAGACACAGAATTCAAGGTTGGGTATCAGAAGGTACAGACTGAATCCTCACCCAGGCCCTGTCTGCTGGAGCACATGCCTCTCAACCTCTCCATTCCATCACCACTGTTTCATTTAATGGGGAAAAAAGTATTTGAGTTCAGTTCAGACCCAATGTGTATAGGCTATTCTTCAACACTAAGCTGCCACTTCTTATGCACTGTTTCCACGCAGGGCTCTGTGCTAGACACCTTCAAATTACCTCCTTTAACCCTTCAAAAACTGTGAAAGTTAGCAACCATTATTTCTACTTTACCGTCAAGAAAACAGAGGCCCAGAGATATAAGTCACCAGCCCAATTCCTAATGACCAGTGAGTGACAGAGCCGGGTTTCGAATTCTGGTCTGTCTGACTCCAAAACCTTCTTTAATCTTTATGTCTATATGATTCTGTCCTTGTAAGGAACCAGTTTATTAATCTTCATAGAGAAAGCATATGTGTTGAGAGAGGTCTTCCAAAGATTCTGGGACTGGAATGAAAACCTCCATCCAGGAAGGTGTCAAATGTGAGGTAATAGGTGGCAACTGTGACAGATAAATTACATCAAAAATGAAGGTAATAAATGTGCTATTCAAAACTCATCACATCCTCACTAATTTACTACATTTTCCTACTAACTGTGCTCTCACATGTGTGGTAGAAACACTCCTGCATATCTCTTTCCAACTCTGCACTCCATGACATCTTGTTGGGAGCCTGAAACTGGCTATGGTGGGAGTATTTGCACCACAGAAATTAGCAAAGGCTATGAATCAAGGCTTGATTTATTGTTTTGTTGATTGTTTAGACTTAAGAAGGTGATGAAGAAAATGTTAATAATATAGATTAAACTTAAACTGTGCCATCTTTGGCTGTTACACTAAGAGTAGTACAACAAAGATGAAAAAATATTCTTTCAGTAGCTATTATCTGCTTCACTAAAGAAGTATCTCATGCCACTGATAAATGAGTAAGGTTCTGACCTATGTCTTCGTTGTGTCATTCCTGTTGGAACTGCACTCATTCATCAATGATGTGAGCAACTTCTTTGCTGAGTCAGATTGTAATCAGGCATTTATCTGCAGGTCTGATTTTGCAAAATTATGGTTGGACTGCAACCACAGCTGGGCTGCAGATACAAGAGTTCAGCAAAAATCAACAAAAGCACTCTGTAATAATCAGTTGACTCTATGAGGTTTACAATAAAATGTGTTATATCGTTTAATAATATTTGTAAGTTGTGAGCTATACATTGTCTATGTCAGTAAAATTTATAAGAAATTTTTTTTTTCTGAAGGAAAAAAATGTTTTCAGTTGTTAAACATTTAAAGCACACCTCTGGATAGAACCATGAACAACCTACATGGCTCCTCCAGCAACAAATTCTCATAACTGTACAGACAAGGTCCTCAGGGATCCCAAGGAATCTCTAGGGGAGTGACATTTCAGATCTGGCCCCTTTTCAAAACACATGTCCCACCTCCCAACTTCTTAAAGTCACTTATTCTCTGGGCCCGTCTTTCAGAGAGCTAACCATAGATCTCTCAATAAAATTAGAAAGTCTCCCCTGGACCATGAGCTAGAAACAAAATAAGCTGGGTTGGAACAGATAGCCTTCCCGAACACCTTGTAAAAACTCGATCAGAGCCTCTTCTTAGTCACAGGTGAAGATTTCACTGCCACACTAATCATGTGACATTGTTAGTTACTGATTTACATGTCAATTTCCCCTGCTAGACCATGAGCTCCGTGGAAACAGGAGTGTCTCTTATTCATCCCACGCTCAGCTAGAGTTCAGTCAATGTTCTTGAGCTCATGCATGAACGCCTAGAGAGAAGGAGGCTGAAAGAGAGGAAGGATCTCCTTTACAAATCTGGTGTTGGCCGAATTAACATCTGTCTCACTGTGCTATTTAGGCATTTCTTGTATTATTCAAGAGCAATATTTTGATTGTGATGCTACATCCAAATAGATGCAATAGCGGGTCAATTCAAAAGTCATCCAAATCCTTCAGAATATACTACGTATTCTTGTTATTCCTACTATATAAGATACCTCATCATCATAATTAATCAACAATATCCAACGACTTCACAAACAAATAAGCTGCCTTTGCAAATATGACTCCCAAATTTCCAAATATACGGCCTAAAGACACTTTACAAGTATAATGTAGACTTGCCTCTTCAAGTTTTGTATTTGTAGAGGGAACAATCCATGGTTGTGTGACTATGTGTGGTGGGAGCAGGTCCCACACATACAGTTTTATCCAAGGGTATCACATCTACCCTGTGTCAGAGTGTGTAGGAACCCATGCTCAGGGCACTTCGGGGACAGGAGACAGAGATGCAGAGAGGTGACAGCTACTCTCCAGAATACAACCAATCCTGAGAGGGACAGCAGGCAACACCCACACAGGTACCACTGCAAAATCACCCACAGCTTAGACTGTTTCCTAAGTTGTGCACGGAATTTTAAGAAAAAGAAAAATGGCAAGCAATACACTTAAGTAATTAAATCATCATTTAATTCAATCAGTGATATAACAGGTATCAAAATAGGACTGAATTCTTCTTTGGGATCCATATAGATGTTGATACTGGCCCACCACCCTGATTCCCATGCTTTCATTGGTTTTTAATTTTTCCTTTCAATGACTGGAAATCAAATACACAATATTATCCTTCTTAATTCTCACTCACTAGAAGCTGGGAATTTTCTGATATAAGAAGCTAATTAAAAACATATTACTACTGCAAGAGTTGCCTTGCAACTTACCTGACATCTAGGAGTTAATCTCACACATTTAATACTCCACCTTAAATAGGAATAATAGAAGCCAGGAACCAGCTTTCATGACAACTTCCCTAAGATGGTGCTACTTCTTCAGAGCACAACAGCTTTAAAAAAAAAAAAGGCCATGCAAATGGAGATAAATGGTACGCAGGCCACCGAGGTAATTAAAAATGTATTTTCCATCTCCTAGTAATTGAATTGTGTACAAGCTGCAAGTTAATGAGGTCATCTACCCTCGAGCACTGACAGGAAAGCAGGAATAATTATCTTTCAATTTTTTCTTATGTAGCAATTAATTTTAACCATTCGCCTACACCCCACTTCCACTCCCCTCAATCCAGTCAGTCAAAGTCATGGCTAAACCGAATTGACAAGCAATTGATACGGTGGCGGCACCGAGCTGCCGAGGCGGGCAAGGTAATCAAGGCGCTGCAGCTGTTGAGGGCTAAGCGCTTCCAGGTGAATGTCGCCTGAGATTTCGCATTCTGCCACTCGGAGGACACGGGACACACAGTGGTGGCTGACAGAACATCTGGTGCCAGGTGGGCTGGGAAGAGGCACTGCTGACTTGGGAAGGCGACAGAAGGATGGACAAGGATTGATGGATGGACAAGACTTTGAAACAGAATGTCACTTAACAAAAACTGTTATCCAAAACCAGGGAAGAAATGCTCAGTCGCTTGTTAAACTTGTCTTGTGCTTGTGGCATCATTGAACTTCTTGGAGCTTTCTGGCTGGTGGACTTTGGAGTGGGGTCCTAATGGCCAATGCTTCTAGAACTCATGGGCACAAAGAATTTCATATTTAGATCAACAGAAGTTCATTGCTCTTTTTAGTCATCCACCTCTGAGCCCACTGTTCTAAGGCCAGAGCACTGCAGGACCTCTTATTCCAATTCTGTGGCTATCTGGTTGACTCAGCCCAAAATGCACCCCGTTTTGCTAGGTATTAAAGGTCTGTCCACCTGTGACTGTAGTCAGCCCAATGTTTAGATCAAGTCCTAGCCACTCCACTCCATCCCCACTTTTCTCTGTTGAAATTAGAGCAAAATCTAAATACTTAAGAGAAAGAAAGAAAGAAATCAGGTCTTCATTCACTTAGTCTATTCAGACTTACTAAGCACTTAGTTTTTAATACTAAGTAGGGTGGGTTACATCTGTTGTCCTGATACAATTATTACGAGCATCTACTTTCACGTTCAAAGTGTCCCATTATGGATGGTAGCTTACATGGCCACCTGGTCACAGGGTGCCATGGGACGAAAGTTGGATCTAGTGAGAGCATAAGCCTCCTCAAAGTTATATGCTCTCTCCCCTCCTTGAGAGCAGGCTGCATTGACCTATCTCCCCTGATGGCACCCAGCACCATCAGGGAACACAGCTGCCTCTCGTTGAGTGCACATCAGTGACTTTGTGAATCCCACGTGAGATGAGAAGTCAGTGCAGGGAAGCTACACCATCAAGCAATGTGGTTTTCTATTAGCCCCTGTGCTGGAAAAAAAAAAAAAACAAAAACAAAAACAGATCTAAGGCTAGTTTCTCCATTCCCAAATCAAGAGAGACTTTTTCAAGAATGTTGAATCGGGCAGAATATATAGCTGGAAATCTTTACATTTTCCCAGATACCTGCAAAAAGGAAATTTCCTTTTGAAAATATGGACTGACAGTTTTGAATTAGAGAGAAATAAAGCAAATAAAGTTTCTGAAAAGCTATGCATGAGGACAAGAGACATAAACTGAACGTCTTCAAGTCAAGCAGAAGAGCAGGGTTGTGTCACCTCTTTCCTTTGTTCCTGAGACGTCTGTTGCATCTTTGTTCTCATACTGTCTATGCCTTTTCCCAAGGGGACCACACAGGGAAGGGCACCTAGCATCCAGCGTTACTATGATCAATTCAGGGATGACCCAGGTGGGCTCGGAGCTCCATGGCAGGACAAAAGGAGTCTCCTTCAGAGGCTACTAGGCATGGCAATCCTGCTCCTATCAATGCCCTGAAACAACGGCAGAAGGAGAGTGATGGGGGAAGCTCTCCCAGGTCACTTTGCAAAGGTGGGTGGCTCTTGTTATAGGTTTGCTGCCCCTGCAATTAAACGCATGCCTGCAAACCCAGAACACAAGGAAGTCATCATGGAAAGATGCACATTGTAACAGGGGTGCTGCAATTTTTCTTATAGGTTTAACTGTCACTGCCCCTGACTACCCCGAAATAATTCTCTCTCTCTTAAGAGGATAAGGAAGCTAGCACTGATTTAGCACCTACCATGCGCTAGGCAGTTTACCTGTGTTTATTCACTTGATTTTCATAGCTCCCCTATGCCTCAATGTAAAGATGAGGAAACTAAGGCTTGGAGAAATTAAGGGATTTTCCCAAAGACACACAAGCTAGATTTAAGCCAAAGGTTTAAGATGTCAACCCCCTGGCCTTTTCCTTGATGTCCCTCAGCTGGACCAGGTAGGTGAGGTTTTCATCTTTTTCTCACTGCAGGTGGCTCTTTTTTACTGCTATGCTGTTACCAGATCTAGCTTTCTGGACAAGTGAGATGACATCCCCACTGATGCCTGAGTGTCCATTCTTGGATGTTTGTTTTGAGAACTGCCCTCTTCCTCTTCTACAGGTGAATCCCAAATGGGGATAGGGGGAGGGCACCATCTGTCTCTCATGCCTTAGTGTGACTGAGTTTACCAGGTCACTTTTCTCCTGAATTACGTGGCTATCAGGAAGTAAGTTCTACAAGAAGAGAAGAAATCTAGAACCAGGGAGAAGGACATAGATAATAAATAGGCTGAGGCTGAATAGTATATTGGTCAGAGTTTTCCAGAGGAACAGAATCAATGGGCCATAGAGAGAGAGAGAGAGAGAGAGAGAGAGAGAGAGAGAGAGAGAGAAAGAAGAAAGAAAGAAAGAAAGAAAGAAAGAAAGAAAGAAAGAAGAGAAAAGAGAAGAGAAAAGAAAAAAAAAGAAAAGAAAAGAAAAGAAAAGAAAAGAAAAGAAAAGAAAAGAAAAGAAAAGAAAAGAAATTTATTTTAAGATATTGGCTTGTGCAATGTAGAAGCCTAGTGAGTCCAAAATCTGGTTGGAGACTCAGGAAAGAGTTGCAGTTCAAATCCAAAGGCAGTTAGGTTGAAGTTTCAGGGAAAGCTGATGTGGTTCAAGTTTGAAGGCCATCTGCAGTGGAATCCCTTCTTGCTCAGGGGAGGTCGGTCTTTTGATCTATCCAAACTTTCAACTGATTGGATGAGGCTCACCCACATTATGGAGGGCAATCTGCTTTACTCAGAGTCCACCAATTTAAATGTAAATCTCATCCAAAACATCCTCTCAGAAACATTCAGAATAATGTTTGGCCAAATATCTGGACATCATAATCCAGTCATGATAAGACATAAAATTAACAATCATTAGCAGGGAGGAGCGAAGAAGCTGGTGTCATCTCAGAGCATCTCTTGGGCCAAGACCTGGAGAAAGTAAGACTACTGTGCAGCTTTTATCGTTTGCATCACTTTTCTGGTTTCCCCCAGAATCACTGTCCCTAAGAAACTAAGGAAATGTGTAAATAAAGCATTCAGGATGTTTATTGGAGAAGAAACATGATTAATTAAGGTGATGGAAAAATGTTTTTAAGATGAGAGATAGTGGACCGTATGTCTACACTGGCAGAAATGATCACTGGAAAGGGAGAGGGGGTAATTCAGGAGGGACAGGAAATGGCCAAAAGAACCAAGACCGGTAGACTAGGAGCCACCAGTAGAATCACAGAACCTCGGAGCTAGAGGAGACTCTGAGCTCCCCACACGTTCTACCAGCAGAACAGCAAGGTCTGACAGGCAAGACACTCAGCTGGTTAATGGCATAGCCAAAACTAGAACCCAGACCTTACCAATGACTTACTGTTTGTTGAGCACTTACTATATGCCAGGCATTTATTTTACAGAGCAAGAAACTGGGGCTCAGAGAGGTGAGTTGTCCAAAGTCACACAACTAGTAAGGGTTAGATCTGAGATTCAAGCCTCATAATGTCTGATTCAGAAACTCAAAACACTTACTCTCCACACTAGACAGCCTCCCAGGCCGGGATCCCCACGCCCTACAGAGATAACTCGCTGAGTCTCTGGAATACCTCACCTGGAGCCACTCACAGACTTCTCAGGGAGAAGAGGAGTGTCCTAACCTCTTGGAGGGTGCTTCAGGCAGGAGGGGATTCTGATTCCATCTGTGAAACCCAGCCACACAGCCTCTCAAGGTGGGAGACAAGATTAAGATCAGATCCTGGGGAGAGTCTATCAAGAACACTGCACGCACGCACGCACGCACGCACACACAATGGAAGTGCTCACGAACAGACGGCAGGGCTTCATGTGGCTCCACCAGGAGATGGGCTGCCAGCAGGACCCGCCACCATCACCTGCCAGTGACAAGCTGTTCCACCCCCAGCAGAGCCCTGGAACCAGTATGCGCTCAGACACAAAAAAGCCCAGCTTCATTTTAGCAGCCAAATCGCCATCCAAAGAAAAGACTTCCCAGGACAACAGATTTCTCTGAGGAGAACACAAAAGGGTGGACAGGTGGTTTCCCATTGAAAAGCATCACCCACAACTTCCTCTCCAGAATCCAGGCTGCCCGGTCAGGCCACGGAGGAAGAGAAATGCTGGCTCAAAATAGAGGTTTTTTTGAAATGCAAATGTACCTTTGGAGCTGTTTGGGCATTTTGTTTTAACAGATAAAGGAAATTTCTTGGAAAAAGATAAATGATGATGATGATGACAAGTACTATTTATTAAGCTGAATAATGGCAGCTGCAATGTATTGAGGACTTATTACATGCCAGGAACTATGCTTTACTTGCTCTAATTTGATCATCACAATGCTATGAAGAGTATTCTGTTCATATTCCCATTTTATAGAGGAGGAAATGGAGGCTCCAAGAGGTAAATTCACTGCCCAAAGGATATTGAGCTAGTAAGTGCAATCAGGGGGCTTAAATCCAAGTCTACCTAATTCCAAAGCCTGTGCCCAATACATGTGTGTGGATGTGCGTGAGCAAATGTGTGTCTGAGCGTGTGTGTGGGTGTGTCTGAAGATGACCTAACATAAGATGCAAAGTACCCTGAGCAATTAACTGTCCAAGAAGCAAGAAGGACTCCAGGACAGAGTGAAGTTAAAACTACCCTCTCTCCACTAACAGGTCCACACGCTGGCAGGTATGCAGGTGAAGGCCCACAGTTCCTCTGTGCTCGGGGACAAAGGTGGAGGGACTTCTTGCCCCTTTCCACTTTGCCAGACTTTTCAGCTTTCTGGACATTAGTAAGACATGGGCTCCCTGGTGCCTCCCCAACTCCCTCCGTGACACGCACCCACTGCCTTCTGCATCGCTTCCAATATCTTCAATCACACTTAGAATAAAATCCAAAGTCCCTCCCTTGGCCAACAAAGCCCTGCATGATCTGGCCGGCTCTCCCCTCAACACTGCTGAGCTCCCCATCAGCCCCACACCCTCCACTGGACTGCTGGTGAGAGAGAAATAAACCCCTCTCCCGTTTAAGCCCGGCATTTGGGAGTCTCCTGTTACAGCGGCCTCGCCAATATCTAACTCACATACTTGGTCTCCGACCTTGCCCTTTAAACTTCCTCCAGCTCCTCGAATCTCTGACCTGCCCTGTCCACCCAACCCCACAGTCTCGGCAGATGACTGGATCTTCTCGTTCAGAAAGAGCACTCTCTCAGCTTTCACTACCTAAGCACTAAAGGTGCCATCTGCACCCAGCCTTCTCCTCCCCTCACTGCTGTGACTCCATGGCAAGGTCCCTCCTCCAGTGCCGGCCAGGATTTTTATCAGGGCTTTGAGTTCCATCCCCTCCTGTACACAGGGAACTCTCATTGTCAGTCCTATTCTGTATTTCAACCTCTCCCTCTCAATTGTGTCTACAGCTGTATTTATTGTATCTTTTCCATCTTAATAATACAAAAAAAATACCAAGACTTCTCTTAATCACACACCACCCCTTACTCTCAAACTCTTATATACTTCATAGTAACATTTTTTAAAGAGTTGGTTATGGTTTGTCTCTATTTCTTCAGCTGGCATTTCCTCTTCAAATGGAAGCCCCCACCACCCTGGAGGAGTTATGACCCAACCCTGCACAAAGAGTCCTAGTGCACATCTCCAATGCTCTTATGTTGAGAAACCCAGTCTGCGTCCCTCTTAGCCTCGCAGCAGTGCCCCGCCTTGTTCCCCTTCCCTCCTTAAAACTGTCCTCCAGCACACCACTCCCTCCTGAGTCTGGTCTCATCTCTCTTATAGCCCCTGTCTCATCTAATTCTCATAACGAACCTACACCTACAGGGTAGGACTACTCCTATCCCCGTTCTAGAGATAAAGCAATGGAGACCTGGGGGTGGTAAATAAACTTCCCGAAGTGACAGGGCACAGTTAGTGACGTGCTAACTGCACATCCAGGATCGGAAGCCGGACCCCCGACGTCAGAACCTTCGTTCTGAACCTCCACGTTAATGTCAGTTATTCTAACATGACACACGTTCCAGGATGAACACCTTCCCTCAATCAGTATATTGAAGAAGTTCAAGGAATCATTTACTTCCAAACACACAGGCAAATAGAACGAATGGTTCCTACCTTACCAAATTAATGGGCAGAGTTCCTCCCTGCTGATGTTGCAGTCTGGCAGTCACCTGTTTACTTTCTTATAACTCTGCTTTGTTATATTTTATCACACAGTCATAAAGTTTACCAAGCGTGTGTTTAATTTCAGAATTTGGGGAGGATTTGGGGGAGTCAGGTGGGGAGGAAGGAACCTCTGCAGAACTGGCTACAACCACCCCCAAAATCTTCAGAAACAAGAAAATTGTTTTGGTGAGCCAAACTTCAAAAGAGGCAGTTTTTCTTGTCTTCTAGAATAACATGAACCCACCCCGTGCCTGGATTTCCCCCAAGGTGGGGGCACCTCGGCAAACCAGCCAGGGAGTGGGTGCCTCTTCCCTCTTGCTGTTAGGCTGAAAACAAAAGAGGCAGAAATTTCCACTGTGGTAGGAGGGACTGAATTGAGTTCTCTTGCAAAATATGGCTAGAGAGGACTCAGAAAACACTGGCTGCTGTGGAACGTGCCAGGGAATAACTGGGGCCTTTACCGCCCCTCACCAGACACCACCACCATCATCATCACTGCATTTACTGCTCTTGTGATGCCACACATTTCTACAGTCCCCTCTGGAGTCTGCAGTGAACTTCGCATACTAAGGCAAGGCTGAGTAGCAGAGCAGATATTTCAAAGTAGGACCCTCACCTCTGCACTTGAGTCTCATTTTCATAAAATGCAAGCAATAGACAGATTAGCTCATAGGGTGGTTGTGAGAATATAAGTATATTATATATGTAAGGTAATCAGGATTTTCACTGCAGCCCACAGAAATGAAGTCTGGTGAATTTAGGAAGAAAAGGGATTTACTGAAAGGCTTTTGGAGAGCCCACAGAACTCCAGATGGGCTGGAGAATAGATCTAAAGCCTCTGTTGCCAGAAATAACTCCCAAAATCACATTCCAGAGTGAATTCCCCGAGGAAACCTCTGCCGTGGCCACTATCCCCAGACACTCTGGATGCTGACACAAGGTCACTGTCATAGCCGCCATCTCAAGCAGCATGTAGCTGCTGTAGGTCCATCATGTTGGCCGGAATGGATCCTGCACCATCCTGACCTCAACAAGTCAGTAGCTGCTGATTCTGAGGCAGGTGCACTGACAAAGCCTGCATTCTGCACCAGCACCTTAGCGGCAAAGGAGGCTGGGAAAACAGGTACCTGGCATTTTCAGCTTCTAAATGTGTCTGTTGGAAGAAAGGAGTTTCCTGCAGTCACGGGAAGTGTGTTCAGTTGCTGAGAGACAAAAAGAATGACTAACATTCATTAACAAATGAAATACTTAATCCAGTACCTGATGTGTTATCTGTCACCCGTATACTTTATCTTACCCAAGTCTGTGTCGAGCACAGTGTCAGAACACCGTGTTGTAAAGACCTTCACAACCACCCGCACGTTCCCCCAACACCACACAAAACCTCCCACCGGTAACACCCACCTGTCCCCACATCCCAGTCTCTTTATTCTTCTCCCCAAGAAGCCAATGCCTACCTGATAACAAATCTGTGCCAAGCGCTGACTGAAAATGCGTTACTTAGTGTCTGGTTCTTTCTGGAATCTTCCTGTTTCCCCCAGGAGATTGCAGGGGGCACAAAAGTTCAGCCCAAAAGGATTTCAAGCAACTGTGAAATTTACCTTGGAGAGGTCCTGGTCAGCAAGGACGTCTTTTGACTCAGGCAACTGCTCTTCAGTAAATATCCCGAGATAAACCGGTATCACCAACTTCCCTAACAACCCCTTACCCTTGAGCAGACCTCACTGACTTACATTTGACGTCACCCAGTCTTCTCCTCAAAGCTCGGATGACCTTCAGGGAAAGTATAATTATCTTCATTTGACAAATGAGATACCCAGAAAGATTTAATGAGTTTCCCAAGGTACTACATTTGGTAAACAGCAGAGCTGAGACGGGACCCAGATTTCCTGACTCCTATCAGGTGCTTTTTACTTTCTGTGACTCCTGGCTGCCCTTCTCCAGGTTTCAGACAACCCCAGGGGTGTGAGTGAACAGGGGACCAAAGAAACCCATGAGACAGTCCTGGGAGGCAGGAGAGGCTGGCAGGGGAGAAGAAACAGCCCCGGGATGATCCCCTTCCTAGAGTGAGTTCTAGTGGTTTTGATTTGACTCGGAGTGTTTTCAAACAGGTTCCGATTCCAAAAGATTTACATTCACCAGGAGGACTGAATATAATGGCTTCCCTTTTCTCTCAAAAACTGCAAAACTTAGGGGATGTACAACAACTACAGATGGAATCCAGGAGCTGGGGAGGGGGGCAAATCTGCAAAACCGATGCGAGCCTTTTTAGCCACAGCGATGGGGAAAGTGTGCCTCTCTGAGCTCCATGATTAAAGCAACTGCAAATTAGTTTCCACAAAGGTCTTTCCCCTTAAATTGAAAAGCACCATGTAATGGAATTTCATAGACACTGCTTTGCAAATGACTTCATACCTCACTCTGCTCAGAGCTGAGAGGCGGCCACATGCCGTGAATCGTAAGAGGCTGAGGCTCTCTCATAGGGCTGCTGAATTTTCCTCTGACTGCGACGTCTAGACACTCACGGCCTACTCACCCCATCCCTCACCCCGAGAAGGGAATTAGTGAGCTCAGAGCACTGGAGTCACACGATTACATGATTAGCAGTCTTCCCCTTCCCCAGACCAGGCTATTTGCCTGCAAACTGTGCTTTCTACCTCAGTCAGGCTCCAAGGGGTTGCTAGCTGCATACGGATGGCCCAGGTACACGCATTTTACATAAAAGGCTCTTTGGAAGGCTGTGGGGTTTCCAGGGTTTAATGAGATTTCCAGTAATGATTAAGTCAGGCTGACAAAGATACACTGAATGCCGTATCATGTTCATCCGACCACTTTAGCTTTCTTGAGGGCACCTCTCCAGAACATAGGAATCACATTTCCTAACTGTCAGCGGTTCTATAGTAAATCAAACAGGTTGCGTTTCAGTGTCAAGCCTGTTCGACTAATATTTGCAGACAGCCCAAATCTCTAATTCATTCACTCAAGGAAAAAGGTTATTAGCACCTACTATGTGCTAGGCACCATGCCAGCCCTGGGATACAATGGTGAGCAAAGCTATCAGTCACGGCTCTCATGGTGACCATAGTCAAAGGACAGAGACAGGACACATTCAAATAACTGTTCCAACGAATGGAAAATTGCAACTCTGACAATGTGTTACTGTGGGCGACACTGAGAGAGCCCAGGAGAGGGGAATTAGACCTGGTCAGAGCATCCGGAAGACATCCCTGAGGAAGTGACCATTTATCTGAGAACTAGAAAATCAGGAAGAGATAACCAAGAGAGAAGGGAAACCCTCGAGGCAGAGGGCACAGCACAGGCAACGCCTGACCAGGTCAGGGGCTTGGCGAGAACTGGAAAAAAGGCTCGTATACATTAAGCTTGGTGACTGAGGGGAGCGTGTCAGCAGAGGATCCTGAAAAAGGGGAGACTCCGCAGGGCTTTGCAGAACCTGCAGAAGAGTTTTGTCTTTATTTGAGATGTGAATTGCATGCCCCAGAAAACTGTAATGGGGGTGAGGGCCACGGGAAATGTCTGTCTGGCTTCATCACGGTGGCCACATTAGAGGGGATTTGGGGAGGAGGGGTGTGTGCCAAGAGTTATTTGCCAAAAAGCCATCAAGGAAAGCAGGTGTTCAGAGTCTCACCTGCCCTCGCGGTGACCTGACTCACCCACAATCACACGGGCAATGGCACGGCCAACCCAGGAATTCAAGACAACAGCCTCCAACCCCAAAACTCTTTCCACTACAGCATTACCTAGTTGCACAACTTTTAAGCAGTGATGAGCAGTGAGTTAGTAAACCAGGCAGCACATCCCTTCACCTCGCTGGGGAACTACCCATGGACACAGACAACAACGGTGACAATAATCAGCATGAGGGTACCAACTGCGATGACAGCTCATCAGCACACACCTGGGGATCTCTTCCCAACTATATACCCTCTGCCCGAGAGATGTTCAGGTGTGTGCTCTCTAAAATGATAATAATTTTAAATTTTAACCTTCAGTCACTGTCTTTGTGCTTGTGTACTGGAGATGAGGAAGAGAGCTGGACACCCAAAGGACCAAACTGTCTCTACCCCTTTTAGGAACTAGGGCTCACCTTACGTGGCGATTTATTTACTTAAGAGTTAAAGCACAATGTCCGCACGGCACGGGCCACCGTAACAGAGCACCATAGGCGGGGCAGCTTAGACAGCAGACATGTATTTCTCACAGTTCTGGAGGCTGGGAGGTCCAAGGCCAAGGATGCCAGCAGATTTCCTTCTGGTGAGGGCCCTCTTGCTGGCTTATATTCGGCCGCCTTCCTACGGCGTCCTCACGTGGCTGAGAGGAGTGAACTCTGGTTTCCTTGCTTCCAGTCAGGGCATTAATCCCATGATGGGAGGTCTGTTCTCATGACTTCGTCTAAAGTTAATTTCGCCCCAAAGGCCCCACCTCCTAATACTTAGCCCATTGGGAGTTAGAATTTTGACAGTGAATTTTGAGAAGATACAATCATGCAGTCCATAACATGATCATTTTATGAAATTATTTCACATTTGCTTATCATTTCATAAAAAGGTCTACCTAACGTACTGGGGTTAATTTTTAAACTTTTATCAAAACTTTTCCTGTTTATAACAATCCTGTGGTAACCATGTTGCACAGAGTCCACCCAGAGCTCTGCCCCTTCCCCTCTGCCCAGTCTGCCAGAGTGGCTGACGTGCCCACCATCCCTTTGTTTCTGTGAAAATTTATCACTATGGTCCCCAGAAGGGGTTCCACATACGCCCACAGCATCCTCTGACCACATCAGCATGGAATAGGTTATTTAATGAGTCAGAAATCAGGGCTCTACACAAGTGGAAGGCAAGACAGATGAGCTTTGATCATGAGGCAACGGAAGGTAGAGAGACAAAAAAAGAGTGGGATAGGTGCACCCTTGTGGTGGCAACCAGCAGGCCTGAAGGCATCAGGTGCCAGTGAGTGGAGGGACCAAATCTCAGCTTCTGTGTGTCCTTGCTTCATCTTTGAACAAGGTCGATGTGGCAGGGAAAACTACCTGTTCAGCAAGCCCCATTTCTTTTTTCTCCTGAGGACACTTTTAGACTATATTCCAGCCCGTCCTTTCAGTTAGGTGAGGCCATGTGATGTCTGCCCCACAGAGTGTGAGTGGAAGTGCTGTGTGCCACTTCCAGGCCTGGCCTATAAAACCTCCTGCAGAATCCTCTCGGCTCTATTTTCCCATCTCCTTGATGAATGGAGGAGGCTCCACTAGCTCAGAGCAGGGATTCTCAACCGGGGTCAACTTTGTCCCCCTCCCCTGAGGACAACTGGTAATGTGTGGAGGCATTTTTAGTTGTCATACTGGCAGGATGTCCAACTGGCATCTCTTGGGTAGAGGCCAGAGATGCAGCTAAACATCCTACGAAGCACAGGACAGTCCTTTACAATAAAGAATTATCCAGCCCTAAAATGTCGACAGTCTTGCTACTGAGAAATGTGATCTACAAAGACAAAGAGCCACAAGGTGGGTTCTTGAGTGACCGAATGGACAGAACACCACACACACACACACACACACACACACACACGCACGCACACACACACTGACCTGCATTAGACAGCGGTTTAAACAAGACATAAACTTTGTTGTAAGTCACTGAGATTTGGAGGTAATTCATTATAGCAGCTAGTGTTACTTACTTTAATAAATACAACTGAGAGAAGTCGATATAAAAGTGTACCCTAGCAACAGAGCCCCATCATGCGACAGGTACCGGGAAGGTGTCTGGAATAAAGAAGTGAAGGGCAGTGGATGCCTGGTCCTGTCCTGTGAGTCGGGGGCCTCAAAGCGCCATGGGGTGAGTGAGTCAAGACCGCAGCAGCTCCTTCGAGCTCCTTCACCCCGAATGACCAGAAGCGGTGCCTTTGGGGAGAAGTTCTTAGCGACTCAGTGGAGGAACCGAGCAGGAGATCACCCAGAGGGGGAACCCACGCTAACCTCTCTCGTTTTCCTCTTCCTCTGGCCCGTCTCTTGTGAGACAGGGACTAGCTGACAACAGTCAGCAAGGTCCGTTTAGTGTATGGTCTGGCCTTGCTGTGACTAATAAGATGATTGGTTGTATATACGCTCTTCATGGCTGTTCATTATATCACCCTAACATAAAGTAATTTAATTTCAGTGGGATAATTAGGGTATTTCTAATCTAACTGATAGTCTGAATGAAATGAGATTCTCAGAGGGAGATTTGTGTATCAGGAGACTGGTGACCTCTGGCCCCAATTTTCACACAATGTATTAATCTGACAGCCCAACTTCCCAGGCACACTGTATCCGTACATTTCCGAGCCTGTGGGTTATAGAACGCGCCCGCAAATGAGATTACTTTATAATGAGATTTCCCTGGGCTGGAGGAGGTAGATCATAATATTTTAACTGAGGCCCTCAGACTGACGGAGGAATCGTTATGTTAAGAGATCCTGAGACGCAAATATACACAAGAGGGCGCTTGGCTCGTGGAGGGGGAGGGTCTCAGATGCGACGCAGCAGAAGACATAAGGCAGAGAGCCCTGTGACGGGGACAGCTCAGGGCCACCCCAGCAGGGCAAACCTCTTGCTGGGAGGGCCACAGCAAGACAGTTCTCAACTGCCCCTTGGGGAAGCTGCAGAAACAGTCTGCTCAGTAAGCCTGAAGTGGAGGACCAAGGAGACCTGGAAAAAGGAAGCAGCAGAGGCTGAGGGGTCAGGCCCAAATTCTCAGTAAGCAAGCAGCTCAGAGAGCTCCCGCCTGCTCCCTGGCCCCCCAAACACACCCCCAGGGGCAGACCCCCTCACCCCTGTTCTCAATGCTGGCTCCAAACCCTACCACTAGAGTCATGCTTTTATCCCAGTCATCGGAGGCAGGATGCCACCTCTTATGAAAATCTACCACTGAAAACACTTCCATTTTTCATTTGTTCATTGAGCAAGCACTGGTCAGACCCACAAGAGATAAAGGCCCCCCTTCCAGGCTATTTACATCCTATTGGTTTTGTTGCACAAGACTCCTTGGTAAATTCCTTTATATTCCCTTTGGAATTTACTTTGAGAGAAAAAAGTGTGTTTTTCTGGGAGAAATAATATGTCTTCTTTTATCAAATAATGAGAACTATGTAGTTCATCTTGTTCCCCTTGTTTTCTTGGGTGCCAGGAAGCTCAGAGGTTAACGTCATACTCAGTTGCAGCACTAGGTTGATGTTTTCTATCTTTTTCCTTCTTATATTCTATTTTACTTATTTTTTCTATTTCTAGTGAAAAAGGTTTATTTAATGCTTCTTATTTCTCAAGGTATTTCAATAGTTCAAGTTCAATTTGGAAAGGAGTATTTTATTAATGTATTTATTAAGTATTAAAAAATAAAGGTAGAAGCACTGATGTACAAAAGCCCACTGTTAAAGATCCGTTAGCATTTACCAAGTACCTATCAATAGCTAACATTGGCCGAGCACCTGACATGAGCCCTTTTCCAAGCACTTCACACCTCCCAAGAGCCTACTATCCCCACTCTAGAGAGGAGGGAGTGAAGGACAGAAGGCCTAAGCAGACTGCCTGAGATCACACAGTCAGCAAGGAGCAGAACCAGGATCAGAGCCTGGGCAGTCTGGCACCAACAGCTGCCCTGTTGACCACTGCTTCTCAGCATGTGCAGCTTACTGTGCTGGACAACGGAAAGTGCACAGTACATGTACTGGACGCCTCTGCCAGGCTGCCTCGCGTCCTCCAAAGCCCCCTTTTGTGCTCCAGCCATTGATACAGCAACTGGCAGTACTCGGGCCCAGGTGTGACCCGGCAGCCCCTTGCTGGGGCAGCATGGAGAGTCTATCGCTTTCTGCCCCAGGGTGTCTCTGCCCCAACTTCAGGGGAGGCTGCAGGAATCTGCTCGTGATTCTGACACAGGCACGCACTTGGAAGAGACGGGGAGCTAACACCCCATGGGGCAAACCTTGACCAGGTGAGGGAGGGAGCCCACTGGTAAATGCTCCCGCTTCTGCCCTGTGGGTAGAGAATTCCGAGGCCCATCCTATGTGGCTCCTCAGGGATCCCAGCGGCATCCAGCTGCTGTTGCCCACACTGCGGATCAGCTCAGTGACGCCGTGTTGGCCTTCCCTCCAGTTCACTCCTCCTGGGCCCCCACTCTTCCTCCTTGGGATCCATTTCTAAAACTAACGACCCCTGTGTGAGAGCTTGTCTCAGCTCTGCTTTGCAGGGAAACCAAGGCTACGACACTGAAGCTCCTATCTTGAGTTCAGATTAGGGTGACATGTCATTACAAGGTGGACAGCAGCTCAGTGACAATGCATGAGCAATCCACGGTTAAGCAGCCAGAAGTGTGACATGAACTGTAAAATTATAAGAGTGTAGATAAAGTGTAATAAGCAGGGGACTACACTAAAGTTTTATTGGAACATAGCTGCATATTCATTTACATGTTGTCTGTGGTTACTTTCCCACTACAGCAGAAGAGCCTCATAGTTGCTACAGAGACCCACGGGCCACCAAACCAAAAATATTTCATATCTGACTGTTTACTGAGAAGTCTGTGGACCTCTGACACAGAAAAGCCAGGACCTGTGGGAATACAGAGAGTGGGGACGTATCCTATTCACGATGCGGTGGCTGGGGTGGTTGGGCTGCTGAGCAGGAGCAAGGGCACTCCCGGCAGAGGAACAGTGGGACCAAGGGCACAGGGCTGCGAATCGGCACGCTGCTGGCGAGGAGCCACGGCTAGCTTACTGCTGCGGGAGAGAAAGGAACCACGAGAGTGAAGGGAGAAGAGTCTCCAGGCAGAGATTCTTTAAGGTCTCTGCTGCTGGGTTATGTCTCTCATTTGAGGATATTTCCTTCAACAGTCACCATAGCACCATAACAAAGAGTAACTCCAGAGCCAGGTGTGCACCTCCCACTGCAGGGAGCTTATGTGGAGTTGGTGACAGTTACACTCTTGATGAACAGTGGGAGCCCTTCTCACAAAGCAGCCCTCTTTGCACCTGGGCACCCCTGACATTAAAGACTGCTGCTCTGTCCTGCTCAGGGGGCAGGGCTCGGGATATGCCAGCTTAGGCCTCCTGCTCCTCTTGCTGCTCAACCAGACACCGCTGACGCGTCACCATTACAGTCAGACCTCGCTGGGTGCTCGGATGCGTCTCCCTGCGGGCCTGCTTTTTGGTTTCCTGGTATGAGGATGCAGTAACGGGTGGGAAGAACAACCATGGGAGACTGAGACCTGCCCCATGGCCCCAGGAGGCGGTGCTTCTTCATGCCACTGGGAAAGGAAAAACCCTGGGTGAGCAGCATAGTCTGAGGATGAGTTATTTTGTTTAGTTCTTTCAGGGACATTCACTGAGGGACAACAAAATACACACCAGGCAGGGCAGTCTATTTGGGATACATAAAAATGATGGAGGTCCTGTCCTGCCCTTGAGGGGCTCACAGTCTAAGGGAGGAGATGGGAGGTGCTCCTTCCATGGCAGGGAGAGTGCTGCCAGCTCCCCTCTGATGGGAGCGCAGCCCTGAGAGGTAAAGCAGAGAGGACACTAAAAGCTTAATGAACGTCCTAAGGGAATCTGCCTTAATGGTTATTTTGGAATGAACATAGTTACTGCATCATCTGCTGACGTTCAAGTACAAGGACAAAGTCCTGAGGATGCCCCAGAACAGTTTATTCCCCTCAAGAGATGCAAGATTCCCCTGAAGATCCTCATTTATACTCGTGGCTGGATGGGTGAACCATTTTTGAATAAGCAATACAAAGGTAAATTTCAGTCCCAAAAGGATAGAATTAAGCATGATTTGAAAAGCAAACTGGTAATGCCAAGTTGCTGGCATTTTCAGTTGTTTTGGATTTGGCTATAAAGGCTAGGACGGAAATGTTAAAAACCAACATAGATTTTTTTCGAGAAGAAAAAAGAGTTAACATTTACTGAGTATGTACATTTTGTCCAGCACTATGTTTCAGATGCATTTATCTCATTTAATCTCCACAACAGCCCTCTGACTGTAGATTCTACTATTGTTATTGTCTCCATTTACAGACGAGGCAACTGAGTCTTAAATAGATTAAGTAACTTGTCCCACAGCCATCACTGGAGGAAGCAGGCATCACCTGACAGGTAACCACAGGGGCCACACCCTTAACCATCACACCAACTGTCTCCCCTTACTGGCCAGTCCCCAGTTCCTGCCTGGGACATCTTTTTTTCAGCAGTTTGGCCCAGAATAGATTTCAGGGTAAGTTCCTTCATTGTGATAAGCAGGGCCCAGGATCCCTGACAGCTGTTCCCCGCTCTTCATCATCATCTGAAACAATCAGTAAGCATTAGAGAGTACTTTTCCCTTTACAAAGGTGATAATTAGATAACAAGCTGAGATTAAAGTAATTACAGTTAGACAGCTGGCGAGGCAGCACAGTCATGTTGAAATATTGTTGGTACTTCAGCATCTGGTTCTAATAACAGCATAGGCTAAAGGATTTTACATTAATTACAGAACATAATTTAATATAAACATATTTAATTACAATTGATGAACGATAAACTGTTCAAGAATGACTTAACCCCTTCCGCGTGTCAAAGTGATGGGAACTTTGGGCAGACTGTGGCCTCTTCTGCTGTCTTTCTCTCTGCCTCCACCCCAAGCCCTCTGTTACCCCCCGGTCTCCTCTCCTAGAGAAAAGCTCCCTCAAAGAAGGAATGTTCTAGACAGGCTCATTGCTCACTGATTATCCCACGAGTGTCTGGCAATTGAGCAGGGCCGCCCTTCCTTAGAAGGTCAGGTGGAAGGAGGCGAGAGTGCATTGCTTCCACCCGACCAGCTGCCTTCCTCGCACAGGGGAAACAAGGCTGCCTCTTCCTGGCTGGTCTTCCCAGGGTCCTCACACCTTTATGTGGTGCTGACTCGGCTTCTGACAGTCAAGTGAGCAATGTATTAAACAATCCTCAGATCTCTTAGAAAAAGTGTAAAGGTAGACCCATTTTTTTGTTGTGATCAGGAAGTCCCTGGCCGCAATGGCCGGGGTATTTTCACAGTTTTGGAGTCGCTGTGTAATACCTGGAGACTTCTACATGAAACAGGACACTATTCTGGCAGGAATTCTTCCTCACACGGTGCCAGCCCCCATCCCTACCCCCAAAACTGGCAGAAGCAGACCTGGGATGAAACAGCACAGCAAACTGAGACCACACAGACACAGTCTCCATGGGATAAAGGACTCAACCATCATATTTGCACACTGTCTTCCTAGAAGCCTCATTTATGATTGGAAGACATTCAAAAGTCACAAAAGCCATGTTATGGACTGCATGTCTGTGTTCCCCCAAAATTCATGGATTGAAACCCTACCCTTCAGTGGAATGGAATTGGTAGATAGACAGGTTTAGGTGAGGTCATGAGGGTGGAACCACCACGATGGGATTAATGTCTTTACAAGAAGAGAAAGGGACAAGAGCTCAATCTCTTGGCCATGTGAGGACACAGCAAGAAGGTGACTGTCTGCAAACCAAGAAGAGGGCCCTCCCCAGAACTCAACCAAGCTGGTACCCTGATGCGGGCTTCCCAGCTTCCAGAACAGTGAGAAATAAATTTCTGTTCTTTAAGCCACCAGTTTATGGTTCCATTATAGCAGCCCAAGCTAAGGCACACCACTAGGTCTCACCAGCAATAAAATTGAGTTGACCCAAAAAAATCGCAAGACTGATTCTTCCCTAAAAAGAATAAGCCTTGGAGCGACTTGGGAAAATTCAGTCAAGTTTCCTTATGTGACAAATGATGTGAAATTACAAACAGCCTCAAATACTGATTTTACCACCTGCTGTGGCTTTCAAAGTATAAAGCATACATTCTCCTAAAAGCTAAAACGAGTGCTGAAAAAGACAGTTCATTATTCAAAAGTAAGCAAGTGTGAGCTACTTCTAGAGGAATCACTGACAGATGCACACAAAGTAACATTAGTGTGACAATTCAGGACCATATACCATCTAAGAGAGAACCAGGCTCTCTTAGAGTGAAAGTTGTTCTTTCTTTTTGAAGAAAAAAGAAGTTTAATTTCTCTAACACAGCAAATCTGCCATGGGGGTGAGAACTATAAGGCACTTCTTGCAGATTAAGTGCTCCTGCAGAAGTGAGGAAAGGATAGGAAAGGAAAGTAACCAAAAAAGTATTTGCTCTTCAAAAAGTTACCACTGTCATCAAAATTAAAAATCTGTGTGTGTCAAAGAACACTAGCAAGAAAGTGAAGAAACCTAGAGAAGGAGAGAAAGTATTTGCCATCTTCACGCTTTTCCCTTTGTCCTACTTGGTTACGTGGTGATCATCCTTGCAGTTTTGGTTGTATGAGACCTTCTGCCAGCTTTCAGCAGGTATTCTGTGAGAACTGTTCCATATGTAGATGTATTTTTGATGTATTTGTGGGAGGAGGTGAGCTCCACATCCCTCTACTCTGCCATCCTGATCTCCAGGAGAAAGTATTTGTAAATCATATTATATGATAATGGTCTAGTATCCAGAATATATAAAGAACTCTTATAACCCAACAATAAATATACAAATAATCCAACTGAAAAATGGGGAAAGGATCTGAATAGATATGTTTCCAAAGAAGATACACCAAAGACCAACAAGCACATGAAAAGATGCTCAACATCATTAATCATCAGGGAAATGCAGATCAAAATCAAAATGTGATACCACACCCCCGGATGACCATATGCAAAAAGATAGATAATAACAAGTGTTGGCAAGGATGTGGAGAAATTGAAACCCTGATACATTGCTGGTAGGAATATAAATGGTACAGTCATTGTGGAAAACAGTTTGATGGTTACTCAAAAAGTTAAATACAGAGTTACCATGTGACTCAAACAGTTCGATTCTAGGTACATACCCAAAAGAACTGGGAACATGTCCATACAAAAACCTGCACACACATATTCACAGCAGCACTATTCATAATAGCCCAAAAGTGGAAACAACCCAAATGTCCATCAAATGATGAATGAATAAACAAAATATGGTATATCATGCAATGGAATATTATTTGGATGTAAAAAGAAACAAAATAGTGATACAAACTGCAACATGGATCAAAGTTGAACACATCATGCTAACTGAACGAAGCCAGACACAAAAGATCACATATAATATGATTCCACTTACATGAAATGTCCAGAACTGGCAAATCTGTGGAGGCAGAAAGGTTGCCAGAGGATGAGAAAAGAGGGGAATTGAGAGTAACTACTAATATGTATAGGGTTTCTTTTTTGGGGTGATGGAAATGTTCTGGAATCAGATGGTGGTGATGGCTGCACACATTGTAAATATACTAAACACCACCAAGTGTACATTTTAAATAGTTAAAATAGTACATATTATGTTCTGTAAATTTTATCTCAATTCATTTTTAAGCTACCAGTCTGGGAACTAGACCCCAATCCCACTAGGGAAGCCTGGGATCCTGTGTACAGTCCGCAGCTCAGAGTTATCTCATCCAAGAGATAAGGAAGCTGGGGTATTTGTGTACTAACTCTCGTCAGTCCGTGACTGAAGGCTGCTTTTAGGGAACATTAATTCCCTGCACTTCTGGGAAAAGAGAAAGTCCTTAGGCAAAGAAATGTCAGAGCTGACAGCTGACAGTCAGGTCAGTGTGTCCTGAAAGGTACAGGCAAGGAGGTTTGGGCAGTGGACCGACAATCTGCTGTTCTTTCACCAAGCTGTTTTAGGATTAAATAAGAAAGTCTGTGTAAAAGGCTTTGCAGTGCTAGACACAGAGAAAGCACTCAATAAATGTGTTATTTTTACAAAAGACCATATGGTTAAATACTTTGATCCAAACGCATAGTCAATGTAAGGTGGAGCTAGGATTCACACAGCTCTCTCTGTGCAGCCTGATCTTTCATATAGAGAATTATATTAGCCAGACATTCACTGACCAATCTTGCAAGCACATCTCAGACAGCATCGTGTCATCATGGCATTCAGAGGCTGTAATAAGCATCTTTCCTCTCTCTGCTCCCCCTTCTGTGCCCTCAGTGGGGGAAGCAGCTGCTTTTCTCACAAAGGCCTTGAGGGCTGATGTTACTGCCTGCTCAAGTTCCCGGGTCTGAATATTGTGTGGTTTATTGTGCAGTCGCTTAATTGAGATTCAAAGCTTGCACATTGCTGACAATTCTGAGTAAAGGACAAAGACATACAAACACCTGAGACTGCAGGAGCAGCAGGGCAACCCTGTGCCCACTCACGTATTGGTCGGGCTGGTCTCCTCCGGAATCATCTGATTCCAGTTGGCTCAACCTCTGCTGGAGGCAAAAACTAGCAGAAACACTAGAGCAAAACAGGAATTTCTTCCTAGAATGCCCTACAAGAACTCCCACCCGAGGACACGCCAGAGGGGTGACATGAGGATCGGGGGCTGCAGAGCCCATTCCTACCTGATCAGGTAGTGGCTGATAACCATGTCGAAGTAGCTGTAGCATTGTAGCATTGTTCACATGGCCGTACTGGTCATTGTCCTGCCACCTCGTCTGGGTGGGCAAGAAGTACCCACAGGCTGCATGGTGCCAATGACAATCAACTCACCGGCTCTCTGACGATGTAGTCAAGGAACGGACTTTCCTAGGAAGCAGCCTGGAAGCCCAAGAGGTCACAGTTGGTGGTTGCTGCCTTGGAGAGTACCTTCAAGAAAAAAAGCAACAGAGGATAAGAATGGCCTTCACAAATCTTGATTTTAGTTTTACAAAAACAATTGCATTAAATTTTGGCCATTGGTTTCAAAAGGAAATTAGATTTGGGGGTTTTTGACTAAGAAATAAATCTTCCCTGATAACTGACGTCCTTGCCACACACCTATTTACTTTTAAAATGACTCCTTAATTACAAGGCACACACTGACAGAAACAAGTCTGAATTTGACCATTAGGATTTTAAGAATATTTTTATGGAGGTACTCTGTTCCACAAAGTATTTCAAGGAGGGTGCTGTTTCTGACAAAATCTGTAACACCACTAAGGGCATAAAGATAGAGCTTAGGCAACCAGTATAAATAAAATGTTTACCAGAAAATATTATCAATTGGGCCCATCAACTATAAAGTTTCTTTAAGTGTATTAATTTTCTTTTAGAACAAAAGTAATGTCCTATGGAAAATGTGTAGATTATGCACAAAAGGGAAAAACCTAACAACCCACCAGTGCCAGCTGTTAACTCCTCTATGTGCATTATTCCAGTCTTATATTTTATATATCTGTGTATACATTCTTAAATGGGAGCACCCTGCTCATGTTGCTTTATAATCTCTCGTGCTTAACAATACTCTCTATTGTTAAATAGTGTCTAAATATGCTTAAATTCTCTCTTATATCACTTGCGATGTTGAATTCCGTTATATTCCATTGTATTGAAACACCACAATTTATCAAATATTCTACTGTTGCATATTGAGGATTTTGATTCCAATTTTAACTAGGATTGAAATCTTTGTATTAATAAACCTTCACATACATCCACAATTATCTTCTTAGGATAAATACTCAGAGGCAGAATTGCAGGGTCAAAGGACAAGTGAGTTAAGGATTTTGATATAAATTAATGCCCTCCAGAAAGGTGGTACCAATTTATACTCTCCCCAGTGGTATATGAGCAGGCCAATTTCCTTGTCAATTTTAAAATGCTTTGTCAATTTGACTGTGTTCTCTCATTTCCATACAAATTTAATGAAATGTGCTAAGTGGAAAGACGACTGCTGCTACTAACTATGATGGAATAACCAGCACAGAATAACCCCTCTGTCTGAGAACCACCACCAAAGCCAGACGAAACGTAAAAGAAGAGCTGTCTGAAGGTGTGAAGAAATAACCAAGGCAGCAGGACTTTACAGGCTGCAGCCCCGGGGACAGGGTGACACACTTGCCACTGCCGTTTCTCACCAGGGCATCTGCCAGCCAATTCACCGCGAGGGGAATAAAGGCTGAAGAGATAACAGCAGCCCAGCGCTTGCAGTGGCCTTGCTGTGTTGGGAGAGTTGCCAGAAATCGAAAAGCCGACATCCTGGAGAAGAGTGAGCTGCAGAGAAGTCAGCCTAACAGGGCAAACTCCCCTCCGGGCCTTTGCTGACTCTTCAGCCTCACATCTTCTGTGAAAACAAAGAAACCGGCAGAAGCAACTGTACACAGCCGAAATCTCAGGAGGGCCCAAAAATGAGCTTTCAGAGGTGCCAAGGAGGAAGGCAGAGACCCCAGACTTTCAGTTTCAACCCAAGAAAGGCTACTCCCTTAGAATGAAGGCAAACCTTAAACTGACCAGCCTCAGTCAAGGTTATCCACCCATACATCATCTGTCAGCTAGCAGAAAATGAAATCATCTCTGAAGGGAAATGACACCATCCAGAGCCTCCACAACATTTTATCCACAAAGGCTGGCATTCAGTCAAAAATACCAGGCTTATCAGGAAAGAGGAACAAAAGAGTTCTAAAAAATAAAATAAAAATAGTCCCAAAGACTCACATGGATTTAAAAATAACTACGATTAACGTACATTACAGATAAATGGCTAATATCCATCCCCAACACACAAAGAACTCTAAAACTGAAGGGGCGAAAGATGAAAAACACAACAGAAAAATAAGCAAAAGTCACAGACAATTCACAAATAAAGATTTTTAAATGATCTTGAAACATATGAAAAAAATGGACAACTTCAGTCATAAGAGAAATTATAACTGCAAATTATAACTGTGCTGAGATACCATTTCTCAATGATTAGATTTGGTAAAAGTTACGAAGCTTGACAGCATGTTCTCTTGACAGAGTCATGAGGAAAGAGACTTTTTTACATTCTTTGCTGGTGGGGATGTCCTCCACACCTTTGTGGGAGGAGGACTTGACAGTATCTAACAAAAACCACAGGTGAGTTTACCTTTTGAATTACATCTAAGAATTTTCCTTGAAGATACACCTTCAAGAATGTAAAAAAATATACAGGGTACACTATTTGTAAATGAAAAACACTGGGAAAAATACATAGGTTGAATGAACTATGGTATATTCACACAATGGTGTATCATGCAGCTGTAAATAAAAACTAAAGATGTGATATGGAGTGATTTCCAGGATATACTTGCTGCCAATCAATAAAAGCAAAGTGCAAAAGAGCATATATAGTATGATACTTCTGTGTAAGAAAGAAGAGGAAGAAAGATAATACAAATGTATTTATTGATATTTACAAAAAGAAAGTCAGGAAGGTTGCACCAGAAACTCGTAAGGGTGCATTAAGGTGCATCAGCTGGGGAAGGGGAAGTAACACTCCTCCAAATACAGATTTTTGTGTAATTTTGAGTTTTGAAAGCATGTTAATGCTTTGCATGCTCACACAAAATGATGATGATGATGATGATGATGATGATGATGATGATGAAGTAAAATTAACAATGATGGAAGGGAAAGAAACCTAAAATGGAATATAAACAGGAACAAGCGAGATTAACTATAATTCAAATGAATAACCTAATCACACTGAAGGGGAAAATAATTACTTTTGAATACAGAGGTTTTTATTACAAACCCTCAGTATAAAGACAAAAATCTTTTAACAAGTACCAAACACTGGTCAGTTGGTATAATTTTTTATAGTGCTAGGGTTAGCAATTTTGAAACGCTTTCTGTGAATCTAAGACTGGGCAAGTGAGTAAATATACTGAGGATAATGTGAGCCAGGGTTCTTACTTGGGAAAAGGACTTACAAATACAGAACAGAGAAAGACTAAAATGAGCCTTCTGGTGTTAGATTAGATCTGGGAACTTGAATATGAACTCCTTGATGAGAGACAGAGACAGAGATTTCTGAGCCTGTCTGAGCCTAGACACAGTGGCACTGCAGGCGAAAATGAGCACACTGAGCATCCAGATCTTAGCTTCTAAATACCCATCTCCACAAGAAGGAACCAGGGCTCCTTGAAGAAATGACTGATTCCATTGCTGGCGTGGATAAAGTAAAAGGTGATCTCTGAGTATCTTGTTTTGCCAGAGAATAAAGAAATGTTCAAAGAATGATGGGCATGTCAAAAGTTCATAGGAGCCTGCTTGAGTGGGTTCCCTATGGCCAAATCTGGAACAGTTGAGCATCAAATTAAAAAAATAAGACCAATGGATTATAACCTTTTGAATTAAATAAGAATCCTTAAGTCTACTAAATTAATAACTGGAGGTGAAGGAAAGTTATCCCTTACATAAGTTTGCCAAGTAATAAATGTAAAAAGGATAACAGAATGAGAAAAGCATCATTTTGCAAATATCATAATAATAACTGATTCAGCCAAGAATCATTGATGGACACTAAAACATACTGGATACAAATTTGGTGAGTAGCAGATTAGTTGCATTGTCCCAAAGTATTTCCCCACAAATTATTTATTCATTACAAATTAATAATAGTAATTTTATGGCAGCTCATACTGGTAATACATCTCCTTATCCAAGATATCAAAGTTAATATCACTAATAATGAAATTAACATCATATGCCTCCTGAGATGATGGACTGAGAAGGATGCAACATTGCTTTTGTGTTATTTCTGTCAACAATGCAATACCTGAATCTAATCGTGACAAAACACCAGAGAATCAAAATTAAAGAACAGTCTACAAAGTAACTGTTCTGTACTCTCTAAAAATATCAGGGTCGTGAAAGACAAAGGGAGAAGAGTTGTTTCAATTAAAGGAGAGTAAACAGCCATGACAACTAAATGCAATGCATGATCTGAGATTATATACTAGACCAGGGAAAAGATGTTGCTATAAGGGACATTATTGGAATAACTAATAAATTTTTTAGACTATAGATCATAGTATTGTATCAACATTAAACTTCCTAAATTTGAATTTGTACTTTAGTTATATAAGAGAAATTCCTTGTGTTTACTAGATACAAACTGAGGAATTTAGGAATAAAGAAACATGGTATCTGCAACATCTTGCCAAATGGTTCAGAAAGAAATAGTGTGTTGGGTGGGTGGGGAGTGGATAATACATGTGCATGGAGGGGAAGATGACAAAGGAAATGAGGAAAGAAATGTAAAAAATTGGTGAATCCAGGTAGAAGATATGCAGTAATGCTTTGTACTATTCCTACAAGATTTCTGTAAATTTGAAATTAAAAAAAAATTCAAGTTACCTCCAAAAAGCTATCATTAACATATTCAAAAAAAAGATTTTAAAATGGATAATGTTACCAGAGCATTGGAATCTATGAAATACAATTATTATACTATGAATTCAATAGACAGGTTAAACAAGACTAGTCACAGAAGGGGGAACTAATTAACTGGAAGATAAATCAGTCTAAATATTCAGATTGAAGCACAAACATATAAAAGATTTAAAATACAAAATAACATAAGCAACAGATAGGACACCACTTTTTAAAAAAGTAACAAGTATTATAATTAAAGTTCTAGATAGACAGGAGAAAGATAATGGATAAGAAGCAGTATTTGAAGAGACACTGGCAGAAATTTTCCCCAAACTAAAAGACATGAAGCCACAGATTCAAGAATCACTATGAATCCAAGCTGGATAAATTAAAGAAAACCAAACATAAGAAAACAGCTGAAAAAGAAAGATAAAGACTATGAAAATCTTAAGCAAAAAGAAAAGACACTTTACCTTCAAAGCAACAACAATAAGCTGACTTGTTCAATGGGAACAATAAAAGAAGACAAAAGAGTGGCAACTTTAAAATTCTTAAGTAATTGCAGAGCTAAAATTCTACACCCAGAAGAAATATCCTTCAAAAATGAAAGCAAAATAAACAATGATTTTAACAAAAACAGAGAATTTATCCCCAGCAGACCTACACTAGGAAATGCCAGGCTGGTTTAACATTTGAAAATCCATCAATATAGTTTAGCCCCATTAACTAAATAAGAAAAGTTATATAGTCACTAAATATATGAAAAAAAAAAGCATGTGATGAAATTCAATGCCCATTCATGATGTTTAAAAATCCTAACAAAGCAGGAATAGAAGGAACTGCCTTAACTAATAAAGAATATCTTTTTAAAAAATCTATAGTAAATATATGAATGGTAAAATAGTGAAAGATTTCCTACTGAAATTGATAATGAAATCAGATGTCTGCAATCACTTCTATTAAACTTTGTACTGTGGCCCAAAGAAAAGAAATTTATTTTTTTATAATGATTTTTTAATTGAATTATAGTCAGTTTACAATGTTGTGTCAATTTCCAGCATAGAGCACAATTTTTCAGTTATACATGAACATACATATATTCATTGTCGCATTCTTTTTCGCTGTAAGCTACCACCAGATCTTGTAAGAAAAGAAATTTAAATTATTTTTTCTTAATTTTAGGGGAAAAAAGTCACCCTTGTTCACAGATGATATGTGTATACGAAAAATATTCAAGATCATCTACAAATAAACTATAAAGAATTAAAAAGTTAATCAACAAAGTCCCTTAAAAATCATGCTTAAAAATCAATTGTATTTCTAGATACTAACAATAAACAATTGAAAAATAAAATTAAAACAATACAATTTACATTAGTATAATAGAAACTATCTAAGAGTATCTCATATCAAAAACACCAGATACCTAGGAACAAAACTAATCAAAAATGTGCAAGACCTTGTGCATTGAAAACTACAAAATATTGCTAAGAGAAAAGAAGAATGACATAAAGGGAGGGAAGTACCATATCCACGGATTGAAAGGCTACATGTTGGGAGGATATAAGTTCTCTTCAGTTGATCTGTAAGTTCAATGCAATTCTAATCAAAATCCCAGCATGCTTTTTTATGAAAACTAATAAATTGATTATAAATTTTACATGGACCTGTAAAAGACTTAGAACAGTCAAAACAAACATGAGAAAAGAATAAAGTTGAAGAACTTACATTATCAAATACCAAGATTTATTATAAAGTGTAGGGTAATTAAAACAGTACATTGGTACAGGATAGACAAATATATTGATGAAACAACAGATGGTCTAGGAAACAGGCCACCACCTAATTTATGAAAAAGGTGCCACTGGAATCCAATGAGGGAAAAGATAATATTTTTAATAATTTATATTTTTAATGAAACTTTATCCCACCCCAAAGCATGGACACAACTCAATTCCATATGAATTAAACACCTAAATGTAAAAGGAAAAACAGTGAAGTTTCTAGGAAGTAATACAGGCTACATATTAACATTGGGGTAAGCAAAATAATCTCTTAAAACAGCACACAAAAATCACTTATTATAAAGGAAAAGATTAATACATTTCATGTCTTTAAAATTAAGAACTTATGTTTATCAAAGGACATCAGTAAGGTATACAGTACATATATATAACCAAAAAGAATTCATATCCAAAATATGTAGAGAACTCTCACAAATCAGTGAGGGAAAAAAACAGACAACCCAAATTAAAAAGAAAAGAAAGTTACAGACTTGAATAGGCACATAATGAAAAAGCATATCCAAATGGCCAATAAGTGTAATAAAAGGTGCTAAGCTAAGTATCATTAGCCATCAAGGAAATGTAAATTAAAACCACAGTGATTTCACTTTTAAACCCCTCATAATGGCTAACATTTTATTTTGTTGATGAGGATGTGGGGTAACTAGAACTTTAATTCTTTGCTGGGGGAAGTGTAAATTGGTAGATAGAATTTAGAAATGTTTCACAACATCTACTAAAATTGCACAACTGCATATCTTATGATCCAGCAATTCCACTCCTTGGTATATAGCCAATAAAAATGCATATATATGTCCCCCCCAGAACACATACAAGAATATCCATAGCAGTATTGCTCATAATAGCCCCAAACTAGAAACAACACAAATATTCATCAACAGTAGAATGGATAAATAAAAAATGGTGTATATATATATATATATATAACAGAATATATATATATATATATAACAGAATACTACACAACCTTGAAAAATGACTTTCTGCTACACACAGTCACATTAATAAGTCTCACAGACATAATTTTGAGGGAAAGAAGCCAAACGTAAGAGCAACTGCTATACGATTCTATATATATAAAGCTCTAAAACATCAGCAGTAATCTATAGTAATAGAAATCAGAATGATGGTTACTTTTGGGTGGGGGATAATGACAGGGAAGGGGAATAAAGAAGGCTTCTGCAGGATTAGTAATGTTCTACACCTTGGTCTTGGTGGCATTTACATGGGTATATTACTTTGTAGAAATTCATCAAGCTTCTTTCATCAATAAATGTGGTATACTTCAATTAAATTTTTTCCCCAAAAGTGTGCAACACTTGTGAAATTATGTGATTACACTAAATTTCTAGCATCCAGGACAGTTTATTAGTTTATTTTTCATTTGTTTATATACAGGGAATTTATCTCTTGTGCGTTCACCCTAATAAAAACTCAGAAAACTTGAGGGAGTCAAGTGTCTTCTTTATCCACATAAGGCCTTGTTATATTGGTTGCTTTGTGGATATGTGCATAATTATACAGCCCTAGGCAGGCATTGATTAAGATGGACTTTAACTCTTACACAGTAGGAGAGCAAGTAATTACTTAGAATCTTTGATGACCTGAAAATAAACTACCAAGTGACATTTAAAAAGAGAAGGTTCTTAACTTACACATCTTTACATCAAGCTTTCCTAAGGAATCAGCCGTCATTGTCTGTACCTCTTGGTAACACAAAGGCTAATAATATCCACTTGAGCACACACACAAATCTCAAAACTGAAGAGCACTCTGCATGATAGTGAGTACCAGTTGGCATTTTGATTGACCACTAAGAGAAAGGAGAGGGAAGTCATCTTTTATAACCATTTTAAAGAACTGTATTATGAAGAAGCAAAGCACACTGGCATAATCCAAAGGAAATCAATTTTGACATCTGCATCACAAATACTCAGATTTTACAAATAATATTAAGGGCACTCTAAATCGCCTTTGGGAATGTGCCTTGACTCAACAAAGTCACCACAAAACGGGCACTTTCCTGAAGTCTAAGTGTGTGGGGGAGGAGGATCCTGCCATGCAAAGAAATTCTCAGGAAGCTGTGAAGATATTAGCTATTTTACTCAATTTATTCCAAGCTGAAACATAATAGTACATTATAAATCTGTTTTGATTTTACTTAATCTAATGAAAAAATGTTCATCTTTTTGATAAGTGCTCATTAGCCATTTTTTTCTGACATAAACAGACAAGAAAGATGTTCTTGTGCTGCATTTAAAACGCAACTCAGCTAATTACAGTGCAATGACTCAAAGAACAAAATCAATGCACTGAAGTTTCTCACTTGAATTGTCTTTATAGTTGACTTAAAAAATCTAACAAAAAAAATTTTAAAGGGCCCCAGCAGGGTGTTTTACACTTAGGTTGAATAATGTTTAAGTAAACAAAGGCTAAAGTCTAGCACATTATATAAATTTTTAAATTTTCTGATGTCAATTGCTCTCTAGGAACAATCGCTGGATTTACCAACAAATGGATATTTGCTGGGGGCCGGGGGATGCTCTCTTTTTTAAAAGTGGTGATAAATTTGCATAAGGAATTCATTCTATTTTACCCAGTCCCTTGTGAGACCCAGAGCCCACATGTTGATCATCCCTGGTCATGGTTAGAACCAGAAGAGGGCCAGAGAATAACATGAAGATGAGTGATCATTTAAGAATCAAGCCTATTTATAGGCCAGGTTTATGCCCAGGACTTCTAGGAATATCAGATGTTTTGGGCTTTTTGAATCATAGAGTATTAATCTGTTGAAAGATTATCCTGAAAGAGTCTAACAGAATTAATGCCATTTTCTAAAATGCTTGATTTATGCTCCAGGAAGAATTTTAACTAGAGTAATCTGACACTTTGGGTATCTTATATCTGGCTATGAATCAAATAATCATTTCATTGATTTTTTAAATTTATTTTTATTATAAAATATATTTACCTGAGACTAGAAACTTCAGAAATTATTTTAGCTCTAGGATGCATAAATTATGCAGATTGTATGCAAACTTCCAGGCAAAACATCAGAGGAGTAAGTAAAATTACTTAAATATGTCACTTCTTCCTACCGTTTCTATGAGGTCAGTATTTAAATGAATACATGCAACTTTTAAAAGGCTCATTTGAATGAACAAACAAGAGAACAGTCTAGTATGAACTCGTCTGATGATGGTTGTCAGAGTCACCTTCATGAATGATTCTGCTAGCATTTCATAGTCTTTAGACATTGGATACTAAGAAAAAACATACATCTTGTGTCCAGCAGGAATTCCAATTGCTCTCACCCTTGTTAAGAAAATGGCTATCCTTCATTAACAAAGCTGTAAACACAGCAGAACCTCCTTAAAGCAAAAATGCATAGCGTGGAGGTCAAGAATTCCGGGTGGAAAAGACAGAAATTCAAGTCTCAACTCCACCCCCTGCTCTTCAAGGGAAACTGAGCAAGATTCTTCACTTCTCTAAGATGCAAAAATGAATAAATGTCAAGGGAAAGAATACCTACATTGCTGTTATGAACATTCAGTAAGATGATAGGTGGAAAGCACTTAACACAGGGCCTGACACATCTTCAGGGTTCAGAAACTTAGCTGAGATTAATGAATCATCGGTAGGAATGAGTCTCGGGGAACTTTCCGGGAGTGAGAAGCCACTTTTCTTCCTGTGTCATTTTCAACATTCCTGGCTGGTCTGGAATAAAATCGCAGACCATTTCCCTACACTAACTGGCTGGTTTCAAGCATCAAACCTACAACCTTGACCTTGTTATTATCACCCCAGCACATCCAGCTCTCTCTATTAGACCTCACCCCAAAGTGTCAGCATTTAAAAGAAATGTAGTACATGGTACATGTGGTCATTATGGGTCATCAGAAAACAACACCTTTTCTAAAATTCTACTCCTGGGTTGATATATCTATTAATATTAATTTGACACATAGGAGAAGTTTACCAATTTATTAAGTATTGGAATGGGCCATATTTACTTTACTCTGATCTTATCTAAAGCAAATGAAACCATCAGTGCTCTATACATGCTTATCAAGGCTGACCAGAATACCTCATTCCTCCCCATCAATATAAAAATTTAGTAGTCAACCATTATTGAATGCTTATTAAGTCCTAAGAAGTGTGTGAAACTCTTTAATAGACTATCTATCGCATTTAATTCTCAAACAATTCTAGACAGTAGGTACAGACATCATTTCTTTCATCATTAGGAGAGTGAGACTTAGAGAGGTTAAGCAACTTATTTAAGGCCATGCAGCTAGTAAGTGATGGAACTAGGATTCAAATTCAAGTTGGTCTGACTCCAAACCTCATAATCTTTATCATAAAACCATAACACCAGAAAGAAGTTACAAAGATTATCAGCAAACGCATCCAGGGGCATTCACATCAGCAAGAATTAATTCCGATGGGGGTCACAATTGGACACCAATTAAGTGTTATTCTTTCTACCTTGGGGTCACCTGGACACTGCCTAGCAAGTTCATTCTTTCATTTATTATTTCCTGACCTGGAGTCTCAGGTGCTTCTCCCAGGCCTCATCCAGAGCCCAGGGACATCCACTACAAGTCCTTTCCTCAACTGCCGTGCTTTGGACAAGAACAATGGACTTAGAAATGAAGGAAGTAAGATTTTCTATATTTTATACAAGTTAATCAAGTTCTCTCCAGCCTGTTCTTTGGGCACTATTGCCGCCTGCAATTCCACAGCGTTAAACAACACATATGAGGGGTTTCACAACCTTCCTCAGTTTACCAGACCATTCCATTGTTCTCCACCACAGACCCTAATTTCCAACATTGCTGAGAAACACTCAGATTTTCCCAACACATGGGGCTCCTTCTCACCCCCTATACTGTGCACAAGCTGTTCCTTCTACACAGCATGCCTGTTCACCTTAGAATATCCATCACCATGTACCACCCAGCTCAAACATCACCTTCTTTATTATATCCTCCCTAATCATTCCTCTCTCACTGTCTACAACCTTGAATAATTCACTCATTCTTTCAACAAACTATTCCTGGAGTTGGGACAGATTAGTGAACAAACAGACCAATATCTCTGCCCTTGGGAAGCTGACAGTTTTGTGGTGGGAGACAGACAGGGAAAATAGATGTAATAATTGAGCAAATTATACAGAATGTTATAAGCTGATAAGTGGCATGAAAAGAGATGGAGTAGGGTAAGGAGAGTGAGGATGAGGGTTTCCAGGGGAGGGCTGCACACAGGAGGAGTTGCAATTAAAAACAGTGGTCAAAGTAGAGCCAATTAAGAAAGTGACAAAGAACACGCATAAGGTGAGGGCCTCTGAACATTTCCTAATTCCTCTCCCCCTTTACCATTTTGCAATTTCTCATCTGCATTTCAGTCTTCCTCATTAAGCTGGGAGCTCGCCAGGGGCAGGAACTAAGTGAATTATCTTTTTCCTCCCCAGTGTACAGTTCAGCACCTGGGAGGAATTGCTCAATTTATTGTTTGTTGAGTGAATAAATGAAAGAAGTAAACTCTTCACAGGTGCCACAGTCAGAGAATCAGTCACTTCTCCTCCCCTACATTTTTTAAATGGTGCTTTACTTTGTTTGCTTTTAGTATCCCCACATCATCTTCCTGCCCTCTAAAACCAGTGATATCTACACGTGGGATGTGCGCCAAGGGCTTTCCAGGATGATCCAATGATGAGAAGCTTGGAGAGGCAGGAAAGAAACACTAGAAGTTCTATTCATATTAATTTTTTAATATCAAAGCTAAGCGAGAAAATAAGTACTACTGAAATATAATATATGGGCTGATGCTGATACCCGTACTCACAGTGAGACCTGAGATGTCCTAAGGGAAAGGGGGCTCACTTAAGAATGGCATCCCCATTTGGACAGGGCCCACTGCTGACACCGTTTTACAGTATGCTCTCATCCTAGCAGGCTCTCAACAAATATTTGATGAATAAATGAATGAATGAGAATTACAAATAGTGAAAGTTCTGGAGAACTGAAGCAAAACTTGTCTGCACCTCAGTGACCCCACGTAAGGGCTGGGGAGGACGAAGCTGTCAGAGACAAAAAGGGCTGCACTCATTACCAAGTCAAGACTTTCCTGTTACCTGAGTCACCTCAGCCAAGGAACAGTGGCCCTGGTCTATAAGGTTTTATAAGAAAGGGAAAAAAAGGACCTCCTCCTTGTGCTGTGACCTGTCCAAAGGAAGAAGCTTTTTCATCAGGCTTTTCCTTACCTGCCAACATTTCCTTCCTCATAAACAAGATTCAGATACCTGAGAGTCTCCTGTGTTGAGTTAGGACTCATTTAGCCTGACTCGGGGGGAAAGGACCACCCATGAACCAACTCTTTGTCCTCGTGGAAAGTAAGTAATATGCTCTGTGACCTCAGTAGTAAGCCTTTGTCTGTAACACTGCAAGACCCCACCACTTGACTCTGGCACCCTGGACATGGCCAGGCAGGGCTGGTAGTTAGAGATGGGTAGTCAGAGTAGCCCTGTGGTACAGGCTCGCCAAGCTCTCCCTCAAACCTTCTCTGGGGACAACAAAGCAAGGATGTGCCAAGGGCACCCCATTATCACTGGGCTACTGGGTTCTGATCAAACTGTGTAGAGTTTCTTCCTCCTTCTCCCTTCCTCCTGGGGTTGGAGATGTGGTACTTGAAGAGGACAGAGGAAAACAATCATTTTGGCACAATGACAGTATAGGAGACACCCAACGAATTGTTTGTCATATTTTGCAAATACTCCCCACTCAGAAAGGACATCGTGAACATCCCCTCTAAGTCCATCATTCAGTGCCCTGGTACCATCTGGTCAAGAACACAATAGAAACAACCAGCATAGAAAGAGGCAAAACTGAGGACTGGAAACAGACAAATAAAAACTGAAGAGGGCACCAGGGACGCAGAGAAAAGGTAGGAAATTAAGAGAGGAAAGACTTACTTACCATCCCTGAACCTGCTTCTCTATCTATAAAATGGGAATAATTATGTAAAGTCCTGAATTAGTGTAAAATGTCACCTGCACAAATATAGGGAGGGGAATCTCTGATGAGAATCAGGGGTTGAGTTGACCACAAGGTTAATATGACAAACAGCATGATGTACGCAATTGTTTAAAAAAACACACACACAAATATAGTCTCTAGCTGCATGAATAGAAGTAAAACTGCAATAAACATGGCAAGACACTTCTCTTCCTTCTGCATGGCTTTGAGGTACAGCGTTTAGTAAGGGTCCCTGGAAGGGTCGTGGTGAAACCAGCAGGGATGCTCCCACGGTAAGTACGAAGAAACCCAACCCTGCCGGCCACCTTGCTCTGCCTCAGCGCCTTTTATGCAAATCCAGCCATCATTAGCCACTTCCTGATTATGAAACCACCCTCAGACAACAGAGAATTTCACTAAACAGGTCAATCTGACCTAATATTTTATGTGTACGTATGTGTGTCTATTTAAATATGTAAGCATTTGTTTACATCCTGCCTCATTCTAAAAGGGATTCACAGTTGTTTACAGTGATACATACAGCAATGCAAAGTAGCATACAGGGGGGAGCAGTTTTGAGAAAGATAAATATTCTCTTATTCTACCTCTTCTCCTCCCCAACCCCCACTTTGCTTTGGGTTCCCAAGACACAACTGCTGTCCAGTTTGACCCAACATCTGCTCCAAATGAGCCTGCTTCAGCGACAGCAGCCAGAGTCAGGTCTGTGTACTCAGCTTCCCCTCCAGCTCCCTTCTTCTGATGCAGGAAAACAGATGTGGGGCGTGAGGAGGGCCGTGTCCCAGGTCTCAGTTGAGCCCCTGGGACATGCCCCGTCAGGTGTGGGTGCTTGGCTTCATGCAGGAAAGAATTCAAGTGCGAGCCACAGTTGAGTAAAGGTAGATTTATTTAGAGAGATACAAACTGCATAGAGTGTAAGGCAAGAGAAAGGCAAGGAAGTGGGAGACAAGAGGTGTGGGAATCGGGTGCTCAGGTTAAAGTAAAAGTAGGTACACTCTCCACAGACAGTGTGGGCCGTCTCCAAAGAGGAGGGAGCGAGAAAAGGGCCGTTAGGCGTGGTGGTGTCAGTTTTTATGGGCTCAGTACCTTCACACGCCTACAGGTGGGACCATTCCAACTGCCACCGCCCATTCCTTGGCCTTTTGCGGTTATCCTTGGGGCTGTCATGGCACCTGTGAGCATGTTATTTATCACGCTGTTACAATGAGCATATAATGAAGCTCAAGGTCTACTAGAAGTCAAACCTCTTAATCCTCGAGGCCAAATAGGAGTTGAATCTTCCACCATTTTGGTGAATCTTCCACCATCTTGGTGCTAAATTGCTGTCATTCCTTGAGTGGCTGTACCCTGCCCCCTTCCCTCCCGTCTCACTTCCATCCTTACTTAACACAGCCAGTTAAGAACTGGAAACACAACAGCGGCAAGACAAGGCCACTTCCCATAAAGAGTGCACAGTCCAGCAGCCCACCTTCTTCTCAATGGATAGAAAGGTTAAGAAATTGGCAGCGTCACTTAGAAAGTGCAAGTTTAGGGAAACTGGACCGCTGTTTCCAAAATCTGAAGGGCTCCGACATGGTTTATCTCTTTCTTTTGGTTTTTTAACTATGCTATTTTATGTGCACTTTTATTTGAAGAGACTTCAACTTCCATTTGGCTCTGAGTAAGTTATAAATTAGAAATGAGCGACTACAGGACAGCAAGATAGCAGAGCAGTTCAGTGCAGAGGTTTAGAGTCAGGTCTCTTGGTTTCAAATCTAAGCAGGCCTGGTTATTAGCTATGACTTTAGATTAGATTAGTTTAGATAACTGAGATTAGACTTTGGCAAGTTATTTAACATCAGTTTCCTCATCTTTAGGAAGAGACTATCAATATGTTGTGAGGATTACATGGCATGATGTGTGTGAAGCACTTCGAAACCTAGTAAGTGCCCAAGCCATTAAATATAAGCATATTTGAAAACATATAATGTACAAAAGGAAATCATGATACCAGAGCTGAATTGTTTCTTTATTACCATCACCTCTAGAAACAAAATCTGGGTTTCCTTAGATTGAGATTTTTTACTTATCAGTATAAGGAATAAGTTTCTAAGCACCAAAACATTTAACAACTGCAACAACGTGGGGGTAAACTCTCCATTGGTGCGTGGACAAGCAGTGCGATCATCTCTATCATGACGGTCCCCAGGAGGGAGCTGGGCTAGTATCTTATAAATTTCCTTCCTACTGTAAGACCTTGAATTTGAATTAAATCTACTGTAGCATGAGAACAAAAGAATCATGTTAGCTTGACCTCAGAAGACAGGACTAGAAAAATTAAAGGCAGTTTTCTGAAGCACTGCAAAGATAAGGGGATTCTTGGAACTGGAAGCCTCACGTGGCCAGAGGCCAAAACAAAAAGTGCTGGATTATTTTGCTTGGTTCCTGGAAACCAAATGTAAATCTAATCAACAATCAATCAATATTTATCATATCCAGGATTATGAAAAGCTCCAGACATGGTCCCAAAATAGCACATGAGATCATTAAGGATGACAATGACCATGAACCTGTCTTTGCATCCCAGGATCTGGGCTGTGTCCTCTGAGGCACAAGTCAATGGCAGTGCTTTCAGTTGAAAGCTGCCAGGCCTGCGTCTCACTCAAATTGCTCAGAGACACCATTCTTCAGTTCCTCTCCTAATGTTGTGGGCACAGCATGGCAGCCCATTTGTGACGTGGTGATGCGTGGGTTGGTAAAAGAATTTACCAGAGATAAAGTATGAGATTAGAAAAGGAGTTTATTAGGGGTACGGTGTCATAGACAACAGCAGGCCACACTGACGAGAGATGCCTGTGTGAGCCCTGAGGGCCACTTGTTAAGGTCTTTTATAAGGTCCGTCACAAGGTGCCTAATTGGCTTGTGCACAAGTCTCTGATTGGTTGCAGGCGAGGTAAGAGGTTTAGGGTCCATGAAGGGTGGTGGTGTTTATCACTCTGATAAGGTGGGCTGAAACAAGCCAGCTATTGTGAGATTCATTAGGCATTACCTAGGGCTATTAATTTGTTAGGGGAAACACGCCTTGTAAAGAATGCACTTTATCTGTTGAGGGATCAAAGGCGGACATCTGAGAGCCCAGAAATGGGGGTCATTGAACTTTGAAGGACGTCGGCTGGCCCAGCACTAGACAGTGAAGCACAACCTTTGAAGAGCCACAGCATTCAGTTCTGGAGACAGTTACTGTATAAAGCTGGTGATGGTTTGTTTTTTTTTTTTTTTTTGCTTTGTCTTTTTTTTTACTTCATAAAACATATATGTGTGTGTGTATGTATATATATATATATATTATCTGTATATAAATATATATATTTTTTTTACTGAAGTACAGTCAGTTACAATGTGTCAATTTCTGGTGTACAGCTCAATGTCCCAGTCATGCATATACATACATATATTTGTTTTCATTTTTTTTAATTAAAGCTTATTACAAGATATTGAACATAGTTCCCTGTGCTATACAGAAGAAACTTCTTTAAAATCTATTTTTATATATAGCGGCTAACATTTGTAAATCTCAAACTCCCAAATTTATCCCTTCCCATCCCCTTTGCCTGGTAACTGTAAGATTGTTTACTATGTCTGCGAGTCTGTTTCTGTTTTGTAGATGAGTTCATTGTTGGACTGAACATTTTTAAAGTTTGCACTTGAGCTCTTGGAAGAAAAATACATCAAAGGCAAATAAATTTCTAAAATCTAGGGGAAAAAACCTTATCAGATTATTTTAAAATAAACTGTCATTTTTAAAGCTACCTTCCAGTTCTTTACAGAGGAATGTTAACTTTGTTCCCAATCAAAAGCTTTTTCATGCGTTTAGTCCCGAGTTGTCATGCTGCCTACAAAATCTGCAATAAAGCAATTAGAAGCTGTAGGGTAAACAAAATGTGTTCAGTCGGATGGCAGGCTCAAGAAGCAGATCAGAAGTATTCACACATAGTCTGTCAGCGTGTTTTCTGGGTTCTTCTCTGTTTTATTCATTTATATTAATGTGTGGACAAGAGGGTTGAAAACATTTTGCTATGAATGAAACCCTGAGATTTATATGTAATTTCTAAGCTTATCCTTGGGAAAGAAGCCACAATCTGTTTTCAGACAAGACTAAAACAGTTGCAATTCCCTTTGAAAAACAACGTCCAATCTTCCCTTAAATTGAGATGCCAGAGAAACGAGATTGAGATTTAAATCAGAGGACAAAATTAACCCAGGTACGCTAGGGTGGAAGACGAGGCAGACCAGACACTGGTAAATAGCCTATGAATTCAAAATGTGGAGACTTCTCCCTGCCCTCAGCCAATTTTGACTTCCAACAAATTAGAGAAATAAATTGGCAGTTCACCTACGATTCACTGGAAAACAAATTTTTCACCTGCTACTTCACTGACCGTCTTTTGAGCTGAGCCTTTTTAAATTCCATAAAGAACTGGGCTGTAACGATAACTCTTGGAGTTCACAATAATCCTTGGCAGGGCTCTAATGAAAAACAAAAATCTCCACCTAATTCCAACAATTTGCCATAGTAACAAAGCCTTCCTATTATTAATATTAGCATGGCCTGGGAAGAGTTAGAACCTCAGTGAGGGGCAAGGACTGACAACAGCAGCTAAAATATTGCATCTCCTGGATAAACCCAAAGAGATTTGGTTTTCAAGTTGGGTTCAGAAGGCAGATATTTGGACCAATATCAATACCAAGGATGGACTTGGCCAAACACCTTCACATGCAGCAAAAATGACCTGATCATCCTGGTCAGATAGAGGCTTGGACAGCTGAGATTTCTTTGTGCTATGGGGAAGTGGAGCCATTTGTTGGTTCTTCTTACAAACTAGATTAAGGGGTTCCAGTCCATATTCCCATAAAAGTCAGTACACCTGGGGAGAATCATAATCCCAGATCCGCCCTCTCTTCTCTTTGGGTTCTGTAACCAGCTGAGATCTCTGCTGGCAGAGAATTGAGGGTTTGGTGGGGAGGGAGGGAACACATTCGGACTGGAGGAGTTTCTGCTCCACAGAGGTGCCTTATCTCTGCAAATATGTCCCACTGGCAGATTGGCTGGAACCAGACCTATCTCTCCAAGGCAAGGGCATTTCAGGATTCAGCCCAAGGTGGCATCTATTTAGTCCAAAACTTTGCCGTCGATAGAGCACACACAATCTGCCTATCACGGCTTGTGTGTTTTCCCCAGCCCCCACCCCAACTCCTTCCCTGGTGAAAGGCACTGATCCCAGGTGGGGAGACACAGCCAGAGATGAGAGAAAGAGCCTTCTACAAAATAATTTTTGCAAAGGTTTAGGTAGTGATAAGGAAGGGTAGGGGACAGTGATTTGCAGTAATTTAACACCCTAGCATTAAATTCGGTCCAAGTAGGCTTTTGTAAAAAATCATACCAAATGCTGGGAAGTGATAATCAACTGAAAGCAAAGTGGTCCTTCCTCACCAAAAGGTTTCCAATTCATCATATTTTTAATGGGAGAAGTGGGTCAGGAGGTGCAGAAGTGCATCTCCGAAAGACACAGCAGATCACAAATGTGCTGATCTAATAATGTCAATAACATCTCATCCCAGATGGCAAGTGAAGGAGACACTGGGATTTAAGGCACATAGACATTTTCCAACAAAATATGAAGACATTAGGAAAAACAAACAAACAAAAAACTGAAAAATAATCCTTAAATTGCATTATTTAAAAGGCACATAGGTCTAAAATATTTCAAGGAACAATTTCAAGAATAATAAGCATCTAAACCTCAGAATAACATGAACCTCTAAATGCAGGGAACAGGGATGCTGGCTAAATTCAAATCTGTTCAGAGACTTTATTCCAGGGCACGAGGCTGAGCTGCTGTAATGTACACAAGTAGGGTGTAAAGTCAATGGGATTACATTTTCCTAATTATTTTCTGCTTGAGCTTTACAGCACATACACAAAATGAGATCAGCCGGGACTTGCCTCTCTAACAAATCACTCAGATTTAAACATTGCTCACATAAACAAAGGGGGTGGGGTGGGGGAGAGAGGCACAAGGCTGGGAAAAGACAGAGAAGGGCTTCTTCAATCACAGTTGCAAGGAACAAAAACCTGGAGGGGGGAAAGAGTTGTTGGACCGCCACCAAATCTCCCCCACTGGAGACAAGAGCCCATCTGCTGAGCTCGGCAACTTCGCTGTAACTACCATTCAGCTCGCGTCTCTGCAGAGATCTGTCTGCAGAACTGGCAGATGGACCCCTGCTTCCCCGAGTTGCTGTGTTATTTGTTTAATAAATTTAATTAATATCCATACTGCATTGGATTGCTCCCAGAAAGGAGGCCAAAGTGCTCCCTTTCTGAACAGCCACACGATGAGTGATTTCCCAGAAAAGAGCAGATAACGGTGCCCCAGGGCCACCGAAAAGTTAAAAGTACCGTGTGCTTACATTTCTTTGCATGTATTAGTTTTTTGCAATGTAGTAATATATTTCTGATGGGTATTTTAACTCTATGAAAGTATGCAGCTCTTTAAAAAAGGCAGGTTATCTCTTCTTTCAGATCAGTTCTGTTTGTTCAAATGTTTTTTAAAGAATCCAATTCAACCATATATTCAACATTTTTATCAATTTCCCCCAAAATGGTAGGTCATGAATATTAAGGAGGTTCCCTTTAGCAAATAGCTAAACAAACTGAAAAATCTCCCTGGTCACATTGAACCTGCATGATTTCCTAAGCTGAAAAATGTGGCCATTGCAAACATGGAGATTAGAAAGAGTCTTGAACAAAATCAAGGCAGTAACATGCTCCCTCTTCATAAAATGCAGTGCCAAGCTGCTTGGTGACTGAGTCCCTGCAATCAACAAGTATGAATTAAAACAGTGTTTTACTTGACTTGTTATTCAATGTCATCCTGTCTTTCTTGGCGGCATATTTCATCTTAACCTAGATTTCCCAGAATGAGTTCCAAGAATAGTCCCTTGAAGATGAAAAAAGTCTAGTAAACATTTTGTCAAAGAAGGTTAAACAGGATTCTTCACTGTAGGACTTCTCATAGCCTTTAATGTGCTAACAAGCATTGTGAATATTCCTGTAGAAGAGGATGGGGTTCAATATAAGAGGCAGCATTTACCAAAACCCAGGATTGTTTGGTTCATCACCACATCCCAGGGCTTAATACAGGGCTTGGCAGATAGTAGGTACTCATTACTCATTAGTAATTGATGAATGAATGAATCAAAGGAACAAATGAATGAATGAATGAGCAAAGAAGTGACACCCCCCCCCCCAGTGGTTTTGCTTAGGGAAAATCCTTGGGCACCTGAACCTGACCACTGATAAGATTTTATTAAAGAACAAATGAACAAAATCACCTCCATACTAAGGAAGAACTGAAGGAACTTGAATCAAATACTGAATTTGGAGAGTTTCACTTTCAAGGTGCTATTTCCTTATATTAGGCTGATTCTGCATTTAAACTTTTCCCCATTGTTAAATACCCTAAACAAGCCCCACTTCCTTTACATATCATGAAAACCTGATCTTGTAGAATTTTGTAAACTTCTCAGTTCCTTGGCAATATCCTAATTTATTTGCCTTTGACATGCACAATCCCTTCCAAGGATCTAAGTAATAAATTCAATTCAATCGTTGGCATTGAGCTGGTAATAAGGATGAAAAATTACTCATTTCAACAGAATTATTTTACGTGCAAAAACTTACAAAGGCAGAATTATTCTGAGAGTTTACTGATAATCTCAATGTTAAACTTGTTAAAATTAAAGTTTTACTTAATAGGAAAAATTAACAATTATTTTAATGTAGGTTACCCCCTGTGCATTTTGTCCAAAACAATTGCTCATTTTCCTTATGTACTTTTCCTACAATACTCCATCCTGTTGATACAGCACTGAGTTCACTCATCTTTCTCCTACAATTTCAGACAACTATAGCCTTTCCTGCTAATTTGATACTCATAAAGAATACAAAAAACTGGCACCGGATCCTACATACCCAGAATAACTAGATGATAAAAATCTCTCCTCTAACTCAGCTGGCTACTAATTTCTAAACGTAAAGAAAAAATCTTCTGTTACCTAGTGATTTCAAGCAGCTGATTGCAGTTTCATGTTGAAAGATCTCAGAAGTCTTCACTAACATTAAAAATTTTAGGAATAAAAGGAGAAATGAAGTCTTAAATAAGCAGTGCATTTTAAAATGTTGTTTTAAAACGTTTTAAACATTTATAACATTTTTAAAAATCAAAATGTTTATTGAACTGGGAAGATTATCAATAAACAGAATGCAGAAAATATTATGGGCTAGATATTAGGAAGTAGGGGGAAAACAAGAAGGGGCAGGAAAGTTGATATTAATTGCAAGCCTACTCACATGCCAGCCACAGGGCTCAGTAATTGAAATAGTAAAAAAAATCATCAATGATAGCTAACATTTAGTTATGTGACAGATACTGTGATAAATATTTACATGGATATCTATTCCTCCCAGTAGGTACCATTATTATGAGTTCAAGTTAAGGAAACTGGGGCTCTGAGATGCTAAGCAATGTGCCACAGGTCATGAGACTGGTAAGTGGACTGGGGGAGCCCAGATTCGAACCCTGCCTTTCTGACTCCAGGGCTTATGCTCCCAACCACCATATAGAGCAAATGTTTTCAATCATTCAACAAGTATTTACAGAGTGGTTAATAGGACCAGACACTGTTCTAGAACTTTTTTTTTTTAAAGAAGTAACTAAAATTATATTGTAAAAATTCACTAAGATCATGACTACACTCCTTTCCCCCCGGGCAGAGACACAGGAGAATAGTGATTAAGACAATCATTGTTCTTTTCTAATTAAAGCCCCCTCAGCATTTACTGTTACAGACTATTTTAAGAATGTTTTCTGAAGCTAGAGCAATGATGAGCAAATCCACTTGTCCACAGATATAAAACACATTCTCTAACATCAGCTTTAATAATGGTGGTGGTGCTACTTGAGTCCCCATATGCCTTCCTCTTCTGTCTTACAAAACTCAGTTGATCAGAATCTGGAGAAGAAGAGGGGTATTACTTATTGATTCCCTTCAAAATTTAATACACATTAAGTAGGGAGCTTCAACAAGAGGTGGCACAAACTAGACACCTCGCCCCTGATGCTAAGAAAACACTTAAGCTTCTCCGGAATTTTAATTGCCTTAAGGGAGAAGAAAAGGAGAAAGGTAAAAAGAACACATTTTCTAATTGATAGAGGACTTACCAAAAGAAACTGAGAAAATCCAGAATTACTTGAATTTACCTTAAGTTGGGAAGACTTTCCCTCCCCATCCCCTGCCGTCAAACAAACTGGGGACTGATAAGCTGGCTTAGGTTCAGCTACAGAGAAATAACATTCCATTTTTGCACACCTAAGTTTCTGAAAAGACCTATTACACAAGCAAATAAATACTTTACAACCTGTAATAAATGCCAAAAAGGAAAGAAGGGAAAATGATAGTGGGAGAGTGATAGAGATAGTCAAGGAAGATTTCTCTAAAGAGGTGACATTCAAGCTGACATGTGATGGAGGAGAAGGTTAGGGGCATGTAAAAAGTAGGGCTGAGGGAATAGCACATTTTTTGGAAAGAGGAAGAGCCTCGCACGGGGCAGGGCTGGCAGTGGAGAGATAGCTAGGAGGCTGCTGTAGGAATTTAGGTAAGAGATGATGGTGGCTTGATCTGGGGCCTTGTTAATGGAAACAGAAGTTAGAGGCAAGAAATATTTAGGAAGTAAAAATAACCAGTGAGATTGGATGGGGGTGGTGAGAAAGAGATGGAGAGAGAATGAGAGGAGAGACAGAGAAAGATGGACTACCATGTGGACGATTTCCATGTGTCTGGCTTAACAACGTGGTGAGGCAGTGTACTTAAACGTGACCCATTTCTTAGGCTTTGAGAAAAGTTTCCCATGTGCCTTGAGAAAAATTCTAAAGAACCAAATTCTCACTTTTTATCCTGGCAGCTATGGGCAAAATCCTCCATTAATTGGGAAATCAGACAGGAAACAAACTAAAATACCTCCAGAAAGAGGGCTAAGTTAGATAATGTGTGAAATCAAGAAAGGGTCTTTACTGATCACCTATTCCAAGCACTTTATTTTAACAAATGAGAAAAGCATGATTCACGGATGGTAAGGAGCTGGGCCAAGTTAACAGTCAGTTAATGGCAGAACCAAGGTTGGACTCCAGTTTTTCTGACTGGACCAAATATGCATGAAGCAACATGACAAATGAGTACAATGATTACATGTACTTAATAGCCATGTACTCATAATTTCCTTTCCACCCTCCTCCAATCCTTGGTGGAAGACATGTGACATTTTAATGCATAATGGGAGGAGGCAGGTAAATTTTTTCATCAATTTTTGAAGACAGTCTGCTAAACATATGCTATGGGACACTAAACTGTATAGCCCTAAATATTACTGAAGACAAGGAAGGAAAGATAGAAAGGAGGGAGGGAAGAATGGAGAAAAGAGGGAGGAAGGAGAAAGAGAGAAAGCTGGAATTTTTAACCTCAAATTGCATTGCTGAAAATGAACAAATTTGGACCCAATATGGATTTTAATGTGATGTCTCTTTTGCTTTACTAGGCTATAAATGATAATGAAATCTGTGTGAAAACTTTTAATATTTCAATTTCCTAAGTCTAAACATCTGATTTTGTAATCTTTCCTACATTTTTCTAGTATTCCAATTCTAGTTTTTTTCCAATATGAAAAAAGATTATGAATTCAGAAAGAGGTACTAAATGAAAAGAGAGAAGATAAAGCCAAGATACCATTATTTTAGTTCCAGTATTCCCTTCCCAAATGACATTTCAGCCCTGGAGACTTCCCATCCCACTCCCCAATCCACTGACATTTACTTTTAACTCTACAAACTCATTCTGATACAAATTCAGAGAGAAATCTATGTAAAATATTTCAAACTGTTACTCATCTCACAGTAACATGTTTGACTAAATTCAAGTTCTTAGGAAAAGACAACTTTGAGTGAAGCCTTTCAAGCAGACTTATATCTTCAAGCTTAAAAAAAAATGCTTCTGTCAACATATCCAATTTTACATGAGAAACAAATAGCTTTCATACACATTTAAACCCACCAACAGAGAAAACAATCTAGCCTAAAGCTACCCACTTTTCCTGAAATTATGGGTACTCTATGCAAGTTGAAAATGTCCTTTTGAAATCTTTAAAGCCAGAATTAATTTTGCTTGTTTGAAGATAGCCACCAAATTTCTTTCCTCTTAACAGGACAGTTAGTTCTTAGGGCCTGGATTCATTGCAAATTTGAAGTTCGGAAAGATCAATTGCTTCTCTTTCTTTTATTTCATTTTCTCACACTCAAAATGGCTGGCTCAATTTAGGTAACACTTTCCTCCAAACACCTCTCATTGTAAAGCACAATGTAACTGCTCAGAAAGTATGAGTCATGGAAATGAAGAGGTTATAAATATAAAGCCTTTCTCTTCTAAACTAAATAAAAGCATGCATTTATTTATTTATCTCCAACCACAGGAGATAAAAGTCAAATCAGTCTCCCCGCAAGCCAGTGGATCAGTTCTATAACCTCCCACAAGATTCTTCTCAAATAGTCTGAAAAAGAATTAACAGAGCCTTCGCCAAAGAGTTGAAAAAACATCCCAGTGTTTCTGTAATTCACTGATGAATTTATGAGAGAGAGTTGATAATTTTCTTGTCAACGGAAAAATCCAACTTCACTCTTCTCCAATTCAGTTTCGGATTTAAGTGATACCTTGCAGTTTAAACAATAAACCTTAATCAAGTAATGAAACAAGTCATTTTACTATGTCACAAACTAAGGGGGCTGTCATAAATTCAACCCCATCGTGTCCCCTATCTCAGGACCTATGTATTAAGACTCGGTCCACAGCCAAGGGGTTCATGGGCCTCCAATCCCGTCAGACTGGGCAGAAAAGGGAAAAGGAGAAGATGAAAGGTCCAAGCCTGCCATGTCTCCCATGCTTTTCTCCCATGTGTTCTATTTTTCGGCCGAGAAAGCAAAGGAGGCTTAAAAATATTTTCATCATAGTGACCTACTACTTACAGGGACCCAAAAGAAAGTAAGAGTCCAGGATTATTTTCGACAGAGAGAAATAAACACTACCACTAGTTACTAAGGGAAGCGCCTCTTTCACAGATGCAGGCGTTTATTTATTCAGCCGGTTTTCCACTCAAGGGCTCCTCCCATCCACTCAGACCCATCCGTCAGCCCCACCTCCACCCCACTGCCCAGCCCGCGGGCAGGACAGAAGGTGCTGCCCATTGATCTGACTTGTAAAGTGGCTTCCAGAAAAGTAGTCCGTCAGGTGGCCAATCACGGGCTATTTACATTCTGTTTTGAAAAGCTTATCTATCTGAAGCTCAGATCTGGATTCCTCCCTCCCACTAGAAAGAGTGTGTATGCGCGCGCACTAAATGTAGGAAAAGGTTGTTGAATGTTAGGATTAGAAAATGAAAATGCTGGGGAAGACCAGTGGGTCGATCACCACGGACCCCCAGGCCTAGGTTAAGAAATATCTTAGGTCTGAATGGCACTTTATAAGAATATCTTTATAGATATTTATAAACACATCTGTTTCTTTGCAAGAAGCCTCATTCAGCCTAAAACTATTGAGATGTGCCACAATTTAGTTCAAGTTGGAAACAGAATCCTATATGCAAGGACTGTGTTTCTTCTGGCAATTTGTACAAACTGTGAATAGACACATTATCCCCGACATTCACAAATGTGGGAGAGAACTGGGAGAAATCTTATGACCCTAAAGTCTCTTAAAGCCTCTAAGCCAAAGTAAACAGGCCAAGTGTACTAATCATCGGACAAATGTAGAAGGCTGAGACCTCCACTCAGAGCTTTATAAAGATATTCTAAAGCTCACTTTATTGCAAGTAGGATTTTCAAGATATGAATTTCACTAAAGCACAAACTGAATAGAATCATGTCAGTATAATCCTCATATACTCCTGCCAGCTGGGATCCTGGATGTTGAGATGTGACCACCTCTCCATGGGCCTGAAACCACCAATCTGTTTCACCTGGGTCGCTGCACAGCCATCAGATGGAGACACTGTGTGGTCACTACCCCAAAAAACAGATCCAAACCCCCTACGTGGAGGGAAAAGGCTACAGCTCCCATTTCCAATCTCCCAAGCCACCCCAGTCCCACTGCAGTGGAGTATCAATAGAGAGACTAAACGAATTGTTTACTTAATTGTGCTGTGCAAGCTGAATAATTGCACACTTTCCAGAAAGGCTTTGTAACCAATGAGATGGCACTGGATCTGCCAAAACCTGTACCTTGAAGCCAACATCCTTTCTTTCTACAGTCTCTCTCCTATCACAAATAAATGCAGCTCTGGTATTATTTCCAGAGGAGGCAAAACCATGGCAGAAACATCAAAAATCCTGTCTTTCAAAATAGAAAAATCTCCATTAAGCTGCTGCTGAGAACTGCTATCTCTGTATTTGCCAATGTGAAACCTTTAGTCACAAACCGTGATTTTAATGCATTACACACTCAAACAGCCAACAAATGCAACAACCTACCTTTAGGGCGAGCAAAATTGATCCATTAAATATAATGACCACATTTTAAAAAGATAAGAGAAAAGTGATGAAAATAAGTGGAAGCAGTAGGAGCTGTTTTTAAAATATCAAATATTATGCAAGAAGACTAGAAAGATGAAAAATGGAATATTATTTACTAGTTAAAAGAGTCTTTAGGATGACAAAGATCAATTAATACCAGGATAGAAAATACTGAAATAAGATATGTTGAGTGAAAAAAGAAAAATCTTAAGGGTAGCAACAACCAAACTTTTAGCCAGAAAAAAACCCCACATTACTAAGTCAAGGGAATAAGGCTAAGGAAGATGTCTTTATTATTCTCCTGCAAAAACTTGCTTGAAGCATTAAAAAACACAATGGAAGTTCTCAAAACAAAAGATAGAGGAACTATTTGTAGCACTTCACACTTACTTTGTTGTTTTCATTTAGTTGTTTTTCAACAGGTAAGCCTTCAAAGACATTCAAAATTTCGAAGTCTCCCTCCTGCCCTGGTCTCCCACCATCCATCCCTCTTCCCAGAGGCAACCACTGTTTCTTACGTTTCCTTCCAGATCAGAGATTTAAATATTCTTTAAACTAAATTTATTTTGTAATAATTTTCCTTCTGTATTTTCTTGGAACAGTTTTTCATTGATAATAATTGGAGTCTTTTCTCCTTGATAGGTCAACATTCAGACAGTTTGGGATTCTCCAACTGGCTATTTCTTCTTGGATGCCGTATCTCACTAACAGGATTAGGACGTTAGAAAAACTATGCATCCGAATCTGACAAGAATGCAAACATGTGATTTTTATGCAAACATCCTTCAAAAAACCAAGAGATTGAAAGTATATCGAAAATACAATGTGTAACTGCCACCAAACCAAAGCTCTAAGAGGGGTTGAGTCTTGGCAGGACAGTGTTACCTTGATTCAAGTGCCAGCTGGCCTGGATTCTGAAGTATCAACCTTAGTTGAGTTTTCAGGTTCAGACTGGGAGAAGTATCTGAAGAGTTTGGGGGAGGTAAGTCCAAGTGTTTGCCTCCCCAACTACAAAAGCTTAAGAGGAAACTGAAAGTTTCTTCTATCAGATTCTCCTCTCATAAATCAATACATCCGTAAGATGGACATGTGGCGAATCAAACTTTCTCCCTCAAGACTCTGAATCTTTAGCAGAACAGCACAAGAACAAGAGAAATAACCAGAGATAATTCACTCCAGAAGTGATACCCAGGCAAGAATGTTGAGTAATTCCTGCTATAAGGCTTTCTATTCTTCAACTTTCCCTTCAAATCTACAAAACAATCTCATATCCTCTCAATAAATTGTCTTTCCTACTCAAGTTAGTGGTTTGCTGCATACCAACCCACTCCAAAAGCTAATGGCCTAAAATAACCACCATTTATTTACTGACAATTCTATAGATTGGCAATTTGGGTAGGGCTCAGCTGGAATGGTGTTCCTCTGCTCCATGTGGTATCAGTTGGGTTCACTTAAATATCTGTGGTCAGTGGTAGATCTGCTGGGGGCTGACTGACCCTGGATTGCCTCAGTCATTTACTTATTGGGAAGCTGGTTGGAGCCACCAGCTGGAACACCTCAGTTCTCTCTATGGTATCTCATCCTCCAGCAAGCTAAACTGGACTTCTTTAAATGATGGAGAAGTGTTCAGAGAGAATAAAAGAAGCTGCAACCTCCCTTATACCATATTTTATTGGTTAGATAGCTTGAAACCAAACCAGATTTAAGGGACGGGAGAATAGACTTCATCTGTTAATGGGAGGAGTGACAAAGAAACCCTCCCAAGAAAAGTGGCTACAGGGAGATGTGATTCATTGGGGACCATTACTGTATTAACTTACAATGTTGAAGCTGGTTTCTGTTGCTTGTAACCTAAAATTGATAACCAGTCTGCCAATCAGTGGCATGTGACATGGAACACATTAGATTTGGGGGCCTAACCACTTAGGACATTTTCTGTGTTTATACCTCACATGAGATTATCTGGAAAGATTGTGGGTGTCATGGTAATGGGGCTATAAGAAGCAATGAATCTAAAGTGAAATTATCATGGTTCAAGTCTTGTCAGTTATTTAGCTATGTAATTTTGAACCTACCAAATCTCTGTGACTTCATTTACACAAATGAATGAATGAATGGAATGGGTGTGATAATATTTGCCTAAGCTACAAAATTTTTGTGGATATTAAATTGTGTAACTCTGTGAACTATAGGCGATCCTCATCTTGCATGTAGGACAGGAACATAAAATGACTATGTAAGTTGAGACTGTGCAGAACTGTCTTAATGGGAAGTCTCATAATTGTTCTATGACCTCTAACAAATTTTTGTCAAAACATTAAAAACTCTCTCACTATTGGTTATAAATGTATAAGGAAATGAAAAAAATAAAGCTGATGTTAACTTAGTACATTATTAAAGTACTACAACATTGAAAGTAAAATGTCTTATTTGTGAAAAACCTACCAAGATTAGCTTGAGTGGTTCTTGCCTTCTTGTCATCATGTAACTGACAGTGGGGAGGGAGCATCGTTTCTGTGCCTCGGCAAACTGTCACACTGCCATCTAAGTTTACATCAAGCTTCCAACATTTTATCCCTTGTATTTTCAAGGTCATGAAATATCTCCAAGAGTTCCTTCTATGTGAACTTTTTGCTGGGGTCACGTTCCCTGGGACATTTTTATCCTTTCATACAACCACTTTCCTCATTTATGTCAATAAATTTGCCTTCACTAAGTTCCTCTGATTGCATGTCTTTCAAAAGACAGTAATGTTGACATTCCCAAAATTAGCTATTTCTTCTACACTCCATTTATGTTTGATTTGAACTTCACTTTCAGCACTAGTACTTTTGTTTCTTTGTTGCATTGTCATTTTTGTTGAACAATACTCTTTTCTAATTATCCGTTATTTGTTAAGTGCCATATGTGTTTATCACTGGGAAACAAGGAGGCAACACAAATACATACCTTGCTGCCTGTCTGTGAACTGAGCAACAGATGCACAGTGACCAATCACTGACAGACTTGGAAAGAAGTGACAAGATTGGTCATCAATCATGATGTGCATCTGTCACTTTTGCAGTGTCCTGTGGTCTAAAAATCTAGCAGCAAAGTTTGTACAGTATGCAACTTATCAGTTAATGTATTTGGTAACTGAGATTTGAACCCTGTTGTTGGGAAACTGGTGTTATTTAAATTGTGATAAATGAAATTTGTGTATATCAGAACTATGCAAAGCAAGAATTATCTGTATTAAAGATTATGTCGAATTTAATTATTGCCTCAGTTGTTTTATTAAAGAAGGAAAGACTAGACCTCATTCTCACTGTATTAAAGAAGGAATTCAATTTAAGTCAAACACTATTAAGTTCCAACAGTTTTCATCTTTGCCACTGCAAGGTCGGCAAATTAGTACTAGATGCAAGCAAACAAGAGGGGAGGAGGAAGGACTGAAAAAACAACTGTGTTTTAACCTTTCCATATAGGCCTATAGGAGAACTCCTGGAGAGGAAAACAGAGCAGACCAAACCCAAAGGTCATGCAAGAGTTGTCCAAATTAAGTGGCTCTTTTTGCTGCTCTTTCCTTCCAAGGTCATAAGGAAATATTTCAATATAGCATTCTAGGAATGTGGCTGTTAACCTCCTAATATTCACTTTCCTTTCTTTCTTAGTAGCAGAACCTCAATTTCTGGCTGGTTATACTGATACGCCCAATTATTTCCCAACTTCCCTTGCAGCATGATTTAATACCATCCAACGCAATATAAAGGAGAGGTTTGGGGAGATTTAGGGGAACTCCTTAAAAGCTTATTCTATTAGGAGAAGCAACCTCTTGTCCTTCCTATTGTCTAGAATGTGGACAAGATATTAGAAAGTCATCTTAAGACTATGAAGCAATGTTGAGAATGGAAGCCAGGCACTGGGATGGTGGAACATAAATACAGAAGGAGCTTGAGTCCTTCACAGCTTTATGCAAACATCATACCAGCTCTGGGCTGCCTCCCTCCAAACTACTTTATGTGTATTTATGCTACTCTCTCTTATCCACATCTGAATACAGCTCCTAATGGATAAAATGAATATTCTTATCTACTCAATGGGCTATTTCAGTGACCCAAGTAACGGTGATTGGCTCTTACATCATTCTACACAACAAAGGTCCCAAATGAGGCAGAAACACATGGGCAAAACAATACTTTCCACATGGTGTTGGGTATTTAGGGGAACAAACGCTCATGGTTGTTGCAAAGTCCTAAAATAGACTCAAATAACCAAAACTCACACACAGACCTGTCTTAAAAACTGTTTGCACAAAAAATAAAAATAAAATAAAATAAAATAAAAAAGAGGGAGGGAAAGAAAGTACTAGCTCACAACAAGCTTGTGATGAACCAGAAACTAGGTGGGAAATAGAAGCCCTCAAATATAATTGGGTGATAGGCTGCCCTCATATAAGTGTCTAGAGGAAAACAAAGGCGGTCCTAGCTCAGTGCTGGTCCCAGGTTACCATGGACACTTAACAAACAGAAGTAAATCGAGGTGAGGGCAACCAAGGTGGTCTGTTTATCTCCATTTCGTGACGGGTGGGGGAAGCAACTGGAGTTATGTAGCTGGGAGCAAAGAAGGCAAAGTAGAGATGTGACTGGTATTTCAAATACGTGAAATACTATCTTGTAAAAGAGGGTTTTTCTTTAATCAGCATGGTTTTAAGCATTAGAACCAATGAGTGATATAAAAATAAAACATATTTCAACTCAATAAAAGAAACACCTTCTGAAAATTAAAGCTTTCCAAAACTGGAATGTGCTACTTTGTAAAGCAGTGAGTTATCTGACAAGGTAGTGGATTTTTTTTTAAAGTAGGGACCAGAATAGAATTCAGGACTTCTTCAGAAACTCAGAATAGGAAACGAAAACACTGTTGCATCTGGAAATCCTTGGAAAAATTAAGTGATTTTGATTCTTGGATGACTATCAATGAAGAATACTGAGGAAAGGAGTTCTGCATTAGATGGGAAACTGGACCAAGAGGCCCATCCATTCTATCATTCTACTAATACTGTATTTTTCCTGTTACCTGTGAAGTAGTTAATACGCAATGACCCAGGTGTCGAACAAATGCTCCCTGAGGAAAATCATGATGACTGTAGTAGCCAGAACTCTTCCACCTGTAAGTTGATAAAACCAGTTCAGAATAGTCAGGGGCAGGGGGTGATATAAGAAATTTAATAGGGTAAATCTCACTTCAGGCTCAGACAATATGGCGGAAATCTTTCTCCTTCTCTTGGGTTAATTTTCCCCCAGCTGGCTTCAGTCTCAGGCAGACTCTTACCATGGAGAAGACTACATGGCCTCTGTCAGCTTTATACTTCATTCTCTAGCCTAGAAATTTCAATGGATAGAGAACTCCTTTTTCTCAAAAGTCTTAAGCTGACTTGGACTAACCTGGCTTCAGACACAGCCCATTTCTTACCCAATTACTGTGAACTTTGATTGGCCACACTTGGGTCACAAGAACTGAGCATAGGGCAGGGTGGTCTCCATAAGGAAAAGAAGGCCTCTGATATCAGGATGATGGGAAGATAAAAATAATAAATGTCCACCACAATGACAGCAATGAATGTGGCAGATTTTTTTCAATGGCAACTTTAATAGAATCCTGGGCCTATTCTGAATCTCAGAATAGGAAATAGAAAAACTGTTGTATCTTAAAATCCACAAGAATATGAAGTGAATTTGATTCTAGACCTTAATCTAAAATTCTAATACTCAGGCAAATACTAACTTTAACATGTCTGTCTTTTCACCAATTCCCTCTTTTTTTCTTAAGATGCCTCTGTTCACAGACAGCCTCATCAGACAAAGTAATAGCAAATGAAGAGAAAAGCACAAAATGTTTATTGAAGTGGATGAAGCCACGGTATGTAAAGAAAAATCATTCATTAATAGTTGAAAAAATCTTTCTCTATATTTAATATTTAGGTGACATATTTCTATTTCAAGAGAGGTAAACATTATTGTCATGAATAGCAAACAGAAACACAAACTCCATTTATTTGTAAAATAAACTCATTTTCTTTTCATATCAATGCAAAAAATGACCCAATGCCATATGTTCCATTTGCCATGATTCTAAGACAGCAAAGCTATACAATTTCTAGATCATTAACTTGTCTTCCTATTTTTCCAAGTCTTACAGTTCTGCTAGGTAAGCGTTCGTTCATTCACTTTGATAATGCTACCTTTTATAGGTTTGGTATTTGATTTGCTCAATTACTTCATGCAAAACTACAGCAGCCAGCGGGTGGGGGTGTGGGGAAGAAAAGGACCCACCCTACGGTTTCTCAGGAACTCAAGACTGCACTTCTAATGGTTTTGAACAAAAGGGGGTTTTGTCTTTTGCTAGTCTCAAGTTTGAAAAAGGCATCCATACCCCCTCATTTTATATCATCGGAGCCAGGCTGAATGCCACAGTACTCAGGAGAGCACAATGGTACAACAGAGCGGTGTGTCAGTTCTATAAGTAGGGGGTGGCAAGCTGGGGAAGAGGAAAGTGTCCCTGCAGTCACATGGGAATCGTGGAAGGCCCCTGGGAGAGAAGAGGAGCAATCAGAGGGCTTCAGGTTATCTGCATAAAATCAGAGAAGCAGAATTCTGCAAATAAGTCTCAAAATCAGACCTGAAAATTATAATTCAGGGTCATTGCCATGATACGAGAGAGAGAGATATCCTGAGGTTAAAACAGTGGTGTATCATCCCTGAGTTTTCCATTTTTATTACATTGCTTAGCTATCCATAGAGAGATTTCTTCAGGCCAGCTTAATCCATTCAAAATGGTTGATGGGATTGAGACCATTATGGAAAAAATGTATTCAACTTCTGAGACAAGCTATGGAATTCACACTAAACAGCCTAGTCTATATGACTTAGAATATAAAGTCATCAGTGGATGCTTACCCAAGAAATCAAGCAGGAACTTGTTTACAAGCTGAATATGTGAACATGTTAACAGGATGTAGGAGCTAAGCAGTAACAAGAGGTGTAAGAGAATGCAGCAACTTGTAACAGGTGCATGCTTACACAAATTAAACTTACTACTTCTTTTTGGGGGAAAAACTCAGGAGTTTTTAAAATGAACAGACATAATAATAACTACAAAAAGACCACCATGATTTATTGAGCATGAATAAATCATTTAATAAACCCAGTATGGAGTACATCATTGAATTCTTTCTATAGGTAGGCTCTAATGGTATCTTCATCTTAGAGAAGAAGAACGTGGATCTCTGAGAATTTTGTATAATTTCTTGAAAATCACACAGCTAGTAAAGATAAAGCCAGGATTTTAATTCAGCCAGTCCAATTCCTAATTCTATGCTTTTAACCACCAGCACTTTTTCTCAAGTACTTTGTAATTAAATCACTCATTCAACTTGATTCTCATAACAGTCCCCATAAAATAGAAATTATTATCTCCACTTTTCTAATAAGAAAATCAAGAAGATAAATCATTTGTCTAGGTTCACACTGCTGGTCAGTGACAGAACCAAAATTGGAACTCATGTCTGCCTGACTCTAGAGCCTATGTTCATAGATAATATGTCATAAACTGCTACTTGCCCATCAAAATCTGGTCTCTTCTTCCTGGGCACAAGTCTGTTTAGCCCAAAACTACACTTGTAAGCTTCCTTTGCAGTTAGGTGTGGCCATGTGACTCAGTTCTTATCAAAGGAATATGAGTGGAAGTGATGTGTATGACTTCTGAATCAAAAGGAACTCCGTGGTCCCAGACCTCCTCTTTCTCTTTCCCAGAAACTGGAATTCAGAATAGTAGGGGCCAAGCTTCAATCATACAGACAATGACTATATCATAAGGGAATGACAGAGTTTAAAAATTGAAGGAGCCCAGGTTTCTAAATGTCTGTATGGAGCAGAAGGGCCCCATCTACCTGGACCACCTTGGAATTGTTACACGAGAGAGAAATTTCTACCTTTCTAAACCACTGTACTTTTAGAGTATCTTTGTTACAGCATCTTAGTCAAACCCTAACTAATACAGCCAACAAGTACTATCACGTGAGCAAAGAAAAGATGCCACAGACTTAGGTAAGGAGGCAGGCATGAGGGTGTGAGGGAACCCGAGACTACTATTCTAAATATTTATCCTTTCTATGAAATCACCATTGTAATACATTCTTCATTCCTAAAAAAAACAAAGTACTCTGTACAGAAGACACCAGCAAAACATCATCTAATGAAAAAGGCAAAGCAAGGACAAGAACAACCACCTGGCATGTAACAGCAAGCACTGGGGAAAGTGGTAAGACTTTCATTTCTTGTTTTTACTTTGCTCCATGACACTTAAACTGACTAGGAGTCATTTTGAAATGGATATCTAAAATGGCTGTTGGTGGAATCATTAGAACAGCCAAGCTAGAATCCATTAGAACATAAGAAAAGAAAAACAAAATCCCCTATAAAACAGGTGTATTAAAGTGAGTCCAAATCACAATATTGTGACAGACTAAGTCACTCTATCTGGACATCACTTCAGTTATCTTCATTTCTCCCCTGAACTATGGGTTGCCTCTCTTGGACATGTTGTTCTGGGTCATACAATGCAAATTCCTTTGTCACCTTTTTGAAAGATATCAGAAAATATTGTAGGGACCAACTTTCAATTATACACCCACCCCTGAGTCTGTGGTTACCCAAAGAACTCATGGGATCTTCCAGCTGAATCTGAGAAACCTTAAGTTTTAACTTTTTAATGTTAAAAAAAGCATTCCTATGGAGAATAGTTTTCAAATATTTCAGTATCCATTAAAATGATCATAACTTTTGACACTCTAACTCCACATCTGGGTGCTTATTTTAATGAAATGATAGGAAGTATTCTATTTGCAAAGAGGTTCACTGAAGCATATTTTACAAAGAGAAAAAATTAAACAAAATATAAAAGAGTAGAAAAAATAGTTAAATTATGGTTCATTGCTAGAAGAACTTGAATATGATTGGACTATACGCAATATCAAGGAATTACTACTAATTTTGTTAAATATCACAATGGTACTATAGTTGCATAAGAAAATATCCATATTTTCTAGAAACACATAATAAAGTATGGAGGGGTGAAATGTCTTAAGGACTGGAACTTGCTTTAAAATACTTCAGTCACAATTACAGCCATAACAACAAAACACAAAGCACACAGGAGTACAAGTTCTGCAGCAGCCCCCTGAGCTGTTCCAACTTTGATCCAACACTTAACTAGTCATATGACCTAAGGCAAGTCACTTAACTTCCCAGTGCCTCAGGCTCCTCTTCTGCTTCCTAGTGATACCAGTTACATCTGTTGTCTTGGGTTATTGTGAAGATCAAATGAGATGAGCTCCATAAAGTACTCAGCACAACATGTAAGTTGTTGTTGTTGCTGTTATTGTTGTTGTTGTTATTAACAACCAGTATGCTCTTCATGCATCTAGGATCCCAAACCCCACTCACCAAAACCCTTAATCCCCTGAAGTCTCTCCTCTGTCTTTCTCTCCAGTTCTTGGTTCCTTCCTGTTTCCTCCCTCCCCAGCCCCTATTTCCTTCTTCAAGATCTAGAACCTATGTTCTAATTGTTAACAATGAACTCACATTTCATTAATTTTTAAAATAATTTTCTTTCTAAAAACTAACTTAGAAAAACTATAGAAAAACATGGAAATAAAGAGAATACAAAATTAACTGGTATAATTACACCCAGATATGAACATGGAAAAGGAAAGGAAAAGCAGAATATATAAGTGGAGACATTCTGAATGATTTTCCTTATAATCAGCGATTTCTGTCATTAGGTTCAAGCAAGAAATTAACCAAAAAAAGGAAAAAAAAAGCAAAAGCAAACTCCACAGACCTGAGGGACCCTAAGAACACTTGAATAATACCTGTGTGTGTGCTTTGATGGGGGAGGGCGTGCGTGGCTATTACTGGCAAATGTAGAGTACAAAAAGGAAGTGGAAGGCATGAAATAATAAGAGTAATAGTAAAACTTCTTACCTCATGGATTCCACAGTTTCATGGGTGTGTGACCTGTTCAGTCACACAGGGTCTTGTGCTTAGAAGGGCCCCACACTTTAGAGCCTCTCCCGGGCTGCCTTTGGCCTGACTCAGAACAATCCAGGATCGGGGGATCACCTGACAACGTTAACAAAACACAGAGTCACGCGAAGTCTTAAGGGTTCTTTCCAAGAGCTTTAGTGGCTATGATTGTTCCTTTAAATGGATCATTAGACTTGGAGCACATTTCAAAAAAACAAACAAATAAACAAACAAACAAATAAATAAATAAATTCTAAAACCTTAGACATCAGGGAACCAGTTCCCAGATTAGTAATATGAAAAGACACCCTCAGCTCCCATCTGTGGTTTCACTCTGGGGGAGGTTAAATGAATTGCATTCTGTTGCACTGGTTCAGTTAAAGCCAGAGGGTGAGGCCACAGCCCTGCGTGGAGAGGGCTGTGAAGACTCCTTCTGGCAATTAATGGAAATGAAACAGATTTCAAACAAGCAGCCAGTCTGTACTGGGGCAGGCCACAGGCAAGGAAGAAACTCCTGTCCCTCCCTCAGATCTTCTCCCATATCTGGATCTGCCTCCTCCCTCTGTGGTGTGGAGGGACACCCTCTGGCCAGGAGGTAGCCAGGAACTGAAGGCAGCTGGTGTCCAAGCTTCCAAACATCTTTATCCTCTGGAGTAGCTTTTTAATGTAAAGATTCCACGACCTAGTCTAGGGCAACTGAATTGGAATTTTGAGGAACAGCCCTAGATCATTTTGGTTATTTGTCTTTTTTTTTAAATCTGTTTTTTATTTCCCACGTGATTCTTATGCAACTTGATCCACAGACCAGTTTTTAGAACCGCTAGTTTTCCCTTGACCACAGAGTCGTGTACCCACCCCTCCCCCTTGCAATGCAGCAGAAAGGTGGACAGCGCCCTCTCTGGAAAGAAGGGATGATGGCAGCAGTGATCAGTGATGTCAACCAAAAAGGAAAGTGAATCTCACGGACCAACACTTAGTGACCATGAGGCCGAATCTTGCTTCAACCAGAGTAGTTCTGCGTTTATCTGTTATATATATTGCAGTTCCCTGTGCATTCATCTGAAGGAGAGATTCCACTGCAGGGGGAAAATAGTTTGAAAAACATTGCCTTTTATAAACCATAACTTAACCAAAACACATTTCTTCTTCAGCTACACTTTAGGCAAACAGAGTTTTGTGGGCTGCTCTAAAAATCTAAATATCATTTATAACATAGATCCTGTGGAAAAATATCTCATGAATCTGAATTCAAGATGGCAAAAAACACATCTCCCTCCCCACCAGCAACTTCCCACGGGTTGAGCAGCGAGATGGGATTTGTTATTGCCTCCTTGAATGCCCTCAACCCACCCATAAGACTGCAGTGACTCCCAGCTTGGAATAAAGGAAACTCTCCCTGAAGCCAGAAGGGAATCCCTAGTCCCTCCCTTCTCCCCTTACCACCCTCGACAGTGGCCACGAAGGCTGGACATTGTCCAGTAGAAAGGGACAGCAAAGGCACACTAGGCGCACTGATTCTCTGGGGCTTAGGAACCCCCCCCCCATGCCAGCCCTGGTTATACCAAAAAGGGCCCCGATAAATAAATAGTTTACATGCAAAGAGGAAGCAACTGACCACTGCCAGTACAGGATGTTAGAGTGCGGGCTTTGAACTGCTGTGAGGAGTTGGCTATGCATCATCCCCATGATCTCTGGGGCAGAGCAGCATCTGTGGAGTCAGCCCTGGACGTAGATTAAAGCAGATCCACGCGGTGACCTTGTTCTTGGCCTCGTGACTACAATATCCCAACCAGACGAGGCCAAAAAACCACTATGGTAAGAATTAAGGCATTGCTAACTACTTCATTTGCCAGACTTGTATTTCTCCTTTCCTTAACTTCTGCCTAACAAAACAACACTTTAGCAACTGCTGGATCAGCACAAGGAGCCAAAAGTCCTGTCTGTTCCTGGAACTAATGAGCTGAATCAATGGGAAAAAATTCTAATTCATAATAGTTCTAGCCTACCTGAAAACAAGCCAATCCTAAGCATGAATAACAAACATTACACCATATGTGTCTTAGAGGGAATAAATTCACTTAACTCAAATTTCTCAACCAGCGACACCACCAGCCCCAGTAATGACCTTTAGGTAACGACCTAGAAATAGGTAATGACCAGTAATAGATAGTGACCTATAATATTCTGGATGCTTACGTGGGAGACCTGAAAGAGCTTCAGCTGCAAAAGACTGAAGTGGGCTTGTGACAATGTGTTTATTGGTATAAGGAAGACGCACACATTTCCTCACACGTTCACGAACAAAGCTTGAAACCAAAGAGGTTGGGGAGACAGCCTTCCTAGTTATAAAGGACAATGCCTTAAGCATTCCAGTTAATTAAGAGCTTGCCTCGTGATCGCATTTGTAACACTAAAAGCTTTCATCTATTCATATATTAAATAATAATGGCAGCCAAATACCAGGCACTATTCCTGGCCTCATTTCTAATCACCCCACCCCTAAATTCCACCTTCTAAATATACCGGGTTGCTCATAGCGCCCAGATCATGCTGTGCTCGCTCCAGGCCTCTACACATACTATTCTCTCTGCCTGGAATGTCCTTCCCCACCCTCCATAGGAAGTGTACACACACACACACACACACACACACACACACACACACACTCTCTCTCTCTCTCTCTCTCACCATTCCCTTTGTCAGCTTCCAGCACAAATATCTCATTCTCATTCACTCAGCTCAAAGGCCATTTCTTCCAGGAAGTCCTCCCCAATCCCCCATATGTGTTCCCACAAGTCTGTCTCACTGCAGAATGGAGCCTGCTCACATGTCTCTCTCTTCCAGTGAGCTCTGGAGAGCAGGAATTGTGACTTTGAGAAGTGGTTCTTCTTAGTGGTTACCCAAGCCCTGGAACTAACTCCCTGAATTCTAACCTCAGGTCCATCTCTTAATCACTGCATAATTTGGGGCAATAACTCAATCTCTCTGGGCCTCAGTTTGTTCATCTTTAAAATGGAATAGCAACTATGTCAATCTCCTTGTGTTATTAAAAGGATTGATCAGTACTTGTAAAGTACTTAGGATAGTGCATTACTCATCGTAAGAGCTCTATAAATGGTTTCCTAAAAATTTCTCCTATAGAAATGTAGAAAAAACTTACCTACATACACCTCCATGATACTGCGAAAGGGTATTATAATTAAATGACTTGTCTCTTTAAAAATGTTCAAGGATAAAATTAAGTGACAAAAACCTACAGAAACAGGAAGAACCAAGTTAAAAAAAAAAAAGCAAGTAGTGGGAGATGGTACTTGCAATGCAATTAACTGGCAAAAGATCTGTTTCCAGAAAAGACCGAAAAAAGAGAAAAAGAAAGAAACAAAAACCCTCCTATGAATCAATAAGAAAGGCAGAGACTCCCCAGTAGAAAAATAGGCAACGGCTATTAATTATGAATAAGCATTTCACAGAAGAAGAAACCTGAATGACCTATATAACTATGCAGTGATTCTCAGGGAAACAGAGATAGCATTTGATAGCCACTAGAAAACGCCAAGTGTAGCTGAGGACGTGGAGAAATAGAAACCCTTGTCTCGGGCCGGAGTGGGTAAACAGGCACAACCACATGGAGAACATTTCCAAAAGGAAAACCGAAGATGTGTAATCCCACTCCTGGGTGTCTTCCCTACAGAAGCTTGTGTGCACACGAACAAGGAGACACATTCCAAGATGTTCACAACAGCATTGTTTGTAATAGCAAAAGAAGTAAAAAAACAACCTAACCGCACACGAGTTAGATGTGTATGTGTCACAATGAATAAATCTCAAAAAATACAGTGTTGAAAGACAAGCAAGGTGCAAAAGCATACAGATGATAAGTGCAAACTGTAAAACTCAAAACAGTAGTAAGTATTATTTACAGATACATACAGGTGCAGTAAATGTATAAAACCAGGCATGGGAAGGGGACATGCATACGACACGCCATCTTTAGGCAACAGAAAGAGGTGAAAGAGAGGAGGTGGGTTTTGACTTTCATTGCTCTATTTTCTTTCTTTAAAAATGAGGGACAAAGGAAATTTGAAGTAAATATGGCATAATATGAAATCTGAATTGTTGATACATGGGTTTCTAGAAATTTTTCTTTTCTAGTTTTAGATAGTCGATGATTTAAGTTTTTATGTCAAATGAATTTAAAATAAGAATAAATATTAGAGAATTAATGTTTCCAGATATATTTCAAGAAACTGTATATCCAGATCTTTTACTGATACTTAGTAACTTCACTGATTCCACTAAATGGATGATTAGGTGAGAGGATGAATAGATGGACGGAGGCAGGGATGGATGAATGGATGGATAGATGGATGGATGGATAGACAGATGAACAGGTGGCGGGACAGACTGACATTCAAATAAATAAGTAGACAGAGGCAGAAGAAATAAAGTAGCTTAGAGAAGTGGAAAGTTGTAACAGAATTATATAAAATTAAGTGCTCTGGCATTGGAGTCTGAAATCCTGGCTCTGCCACCCCTTAGACTGTTAGTTACTTTGGGCAAGGCCACCAGGTGAACTGGACAACCCCAGAGGGCACCATCTACATAGGCAACAATGTGACTGGTGCCCTCTGGAGTTGTGCCATGTCCCAGCCCTGATGGATACATGCCTTAACCTCTCTGAGTCCCCATTTCTTTATCTGTAAACTGAGCCCAGTATTACCTGCCTCACAGGGTCTTTAGGAAGATTCAATGAGACAATGCATGTGAAGTGCATAGCACAGAACCCAACACACAGTAAGGAGTGAGAACATGGTAATTATTATCCAGGCAGTACTAGGAAAATGGACACTAAGTCTAATGTTCAAGAATAAGTTAATATGCAACAGTAACCCCAGAAGCTGTCTCCCTAGAATTTAAAAACTCATCCACTTGCAGCAGGAAAGCAACACGTGTGTACATGACAGATACCTAGTCAGTTTGGGATCTTGGTGACTGTAAGTCTTCCAGTAGGCACTGGAGTGTGTTACAGCAGTGGCCTTCCACTCCACTGTCGGGGTTCACTGGAGTCCCTCGAGGGAGCGGGGTCAGACTGGGCGGTTGAGCGCCCAGATCCTTCCTCTGCTGCCATCACAGCAGATGGGCCTTTCTGTGCCCGGAGATGCAGGCATCTCTTAGCTAATTAATGTAAGCAATGTAAGACTTAACGAACACAAATGTGATTTTATGGAAAGCTTTCCACATGGTGTCTATAAAACATTCATGGTTAATAAACACATGAACAAGCTCAGGCACGATGTTTCTGGTGCGCGGGGACGCGGGGGCTGGGAGAGGGCAGGAGGAGGCAGCAACATGCGGCGGCTGGAAGCAGTCTCTCCTCTGTTTACATGGCCATCATGCAGGAACAACTTCACAATTTAAAAGAAGCTGACTTCACACACAGAGACACACCAGACTTAACATAAGGTCTCCCTGAAGGGCTCCTCGTCCAGTCATCTATTTCTCCGTAACAAACCACCCCCAAAACTTAGTGACTGAAAACAACAAGAATTGACCATTTCTCCTGATTCTGCACTTGGCTGGGTGGTGCTTCTGCTTTTCTGGTGGGCTTGCTTCCTGCTGCAGTCAGCTGGAGGGGCACCTGAGCTGGAAGGTCCAAGATACCATCCTGACGTGCCCGGCGCTCAGGGCCGGATGTTGGCTGGGTGGCCTCAGCTCTCCTCCAGGTCTCCTCTCATCCTCTGGTGACAGGGACAGCTTTTCCTTCTGGTAGTCTTGGCAGTCTCGGGGCAAGGACCCAAGAGGAGGAGTAGGGGCTGCAAGGCATCTAGAGGCTTCCACACATTCTGTTGGTCAAAGCAAGTCAAAAAGGGGAGGAGAACCAGACTCCACCCCTTGGTGGGAGAGCCCTACTGCAGAGGGACTGGCAGGGGCTGATGGAGGTGTCTTAGGAAACACCTGCCACAGGGCCCTTTGAAGTCAGGCGTGGACTGGGCTGGGCTGCTACATATGATCTGTTTAAGAAAAAAATGTCAATAGTTTAAAAACCACTCCATTAGAGCAAAAAGGACAGAAATACTAAGAAAGTGGGAGTGAGGTGCATTTTTTTTTTCTGAAGAAAAGTCTTCCTGATGAGAGTAACAGGGTTCCTGAGGACACAAGATTTCTCCTCCACTGAGCAGACAGTGAAAGTCATATCGATGTGACCAATGAAGATGGTGAACAAGTGACGGGGGAGGGGAGGCCTGGCCTCACTGGAGCAGGTACCTGAGACTTGTCCTCATAGGACAATGACGACAGAGAGTGGGCTGCCTGTGTGTTGGCAGGCCAGGCTGTCTGGTGAGAGGGAGGTGGGGCCGGTGAGCCAACCCGGTGGGGGTGGGGGTGCGGGGGGAGTGGCACTGAAGGAAGCAAACGCAGAAAGAGGCAGAGCTGCTCAGTACAGGGACGCCCTTCACCAAAGGGACCAAAGGCTGAAAAGTGACCCTCCAGAACTCTTCCTTTCCTCTTCTGGGAAGAAAGCAGGAAAAACAAGAAAGAGGCTTTGTCACAGTAGCAAAGCCTTATTAATCCAATCATTGGACACTAAGTAAATGAGGAGAGAGTTCATAATGCCCTGACAACTCAAGAGGACAAAGGAAAAGAGAACAGAGTAAGACTGAGATTCAAACAATAACCAAGCCAGCCCCCCTCTGAGAAACACTCCAGCTTCCTCTGTGCTGGCAGGTGGACACGTAGAGTCATACTTGTATATGTGGGTCTATAATTGGTTTCATTTTATTCCATAGTAAAATGGGTTAATAGTACATCCATATTGTGACAACATTCTCTAGCAAATGTCCTAATTAGGAACCCTAACTAGCGTTCCATTATATCAAAACTGTCCAAATCTGGGTAGACCCCTAAGGCCATCTGGAACCTGGACCTCTGCCCGGGCAGCAAAGGATTGTCCTTCATTAGACCTCTCCATGCCCCATCTATTGGAGACAGAGGCAGGGTGATGGAGAGTTACGTGGTGAATACTAGAAAACAGCATTCCCTGCTCAGACATTTGGTTTCATGATCGTATCTTCCTTGCAAATGACCATGTTCATAAAACTTTTTCAAAGGGGATTTTTCTGGTGCTTTGGCTATTTAAAATGAACTGGGACATGCATTTAAGTATGCACTGATGTCTGCATACTTCTGCAGAACACTCATCCAAGAAACAACAGAAAGTACTGCTATTCTTTATTTTATCTCTAAACTATTTTAGTTTGAAGGGGAAGCTTTTTAAAAATCAAGAATAATTTCAAAATCCAGAGGGAGGAATTGCCAATAAAGTAAAACAACTCACGTTGATTTATCATTGTATTTCTGCAACCATTGCTTGCTTCAGTAGCTTGTCATCATAGTGGTTGTGTGCGTGTGGGGTGGGGAGTAGTCATCTGGAGCTCATGTCACATCTAAAATCTGATATGGATTTTAAAATTCAATCATAAAGCTCCCCCAAGTGGATATTTTTAAAACTGCATGAAGAAATCAGCCACCGTATCTAGGATCGCAATCAAGACTGAGGCCCCAAATAGGCTTTTGATGGGCAGCAGTGACCAAGCCTATCCATCATTTTGTACATAATTTAGTAAGATTTTCATCTTGGGAAAAGAATTCTATAAATGTTAAAAGAGAATCTGCAAAAGCACTCCCCCTGGCTTCCTGGGAACTTAACTCAGCCCAGAAGCTGCCCGTGGCTACGCTGGATCATACCTGGACTCAAAGGATCCAGGGATATAGTGATTTACTGCTGCTCGGAGGTGGAAAATCCCCCTGTGGCCCCTCTGGAAAAGCTCCCTGTCCATTCAATTGTGTTCCTTATTCCACTATCTGGGCTGATTATACTGAATTACTTGGCACCCCTGTTAAGCCTGTCACTTAGATTCTAGAACAAATTAAGTTTGTTGAAGGCTTTGCTCTTTCTCTCTATTAAAATATTCATATCTACTCTAACAACCTGATAAAAACTGGCTAAAAGCCTTGCGGTATCCCCAACAGGGAGTGCCATTTTTAATGAACCTGCAAGCATCATAAATAAAAAATAACTGGTCTTAATAAAGAATTGATAGAGCAGCTCTGGCCCCAAATAGGTGTCAATGGGGAAGCTACACGCAGCCTTGGGAGCCCCAGGGCAGCACACTGAGTCTCCCAGTTGGATGGGGAAGGCCCCCATCCACCAGCCAATGCCAAACAAAGGCAGCATCAATGAGTAACTTTCCATAAAACAGTTGAACCTCGTGGGTCCCAATAGGGTTGGATGGTAGAGGTGTGACAAGGAGGCACTTCCAAGGGTGTAAAAGACAGTGGGGGAGGAGGGCAGGGGATGGATGTTGGTAACAGAAATAGCTAACACTTCTGGAGCGTTTACCACGTACCAAGCATTCTCTCCCCAGCAAACCTACTAATCAGGCAGTATTACCCTCTCCTCACAAATGAAGGCAAAGGGGGTTTATACAAGCAGCCCAAGATCTGAATTCCAACCCAGAGTGACCCTAAACCCGAGTCCTTAACCACTAAAGGCTTGAGGAAGACTGCTTTAAAAACTCTTAATTCACTCCAGTTATTTTTTGGCAAAAGGTGGGACATGAAGTCAGCAATCGCAGCATTCACTCGTCCTTGCACCAAGGACCAAGTCCCAGCCTCCTTCCTACCAGGCCAGCGGCCTGCTCATCCCAACCCCGCCCCACAGCCCCACAAGAGAGCACAGGACCCAGAATTCTAAGCTCCAGAAAGTAAACTAAATAAATACTCTCATAGCCTTTGGAATCAAGGCAGAACTGCAGCCCTGCCTCTGTCATTTGGGGATTGTCCTCTCATCATTTGAACTCGTCCTCTCATCTCTCTGAGTCTGCAAACTCTCACTTAAACAAGGATGACAGCCTTCACTTTCACACCCAGCCTTGTTCCCAAAGGATTTAAGGCAGCTAGTAACACCTACTTCACTGATTGGTAGTCAGAATAAAATATAATTTCACTACCTATTTATGACAGTGGCACTTGTTATGAGAGACTCTCCATAAAGAGCCCAGCACGGAGCCTGGCTCACAGTGGGCTGGCAGTAAACGTGTCCCTGCCCCTTTGCTCTGGACCACTCACATCCTCCCAGCCCTCCCACAAAGCCTTCCCAAGGGCTCCCATTCCATTCACATACAGCTCCCACCCCATCGCCGTGCCCCCTCTCCCCAGCCCTTCATTCCTTCCATGACCTATACCTGGGGATGGAGGTGGGAGGGAGGTCAAGAAAAAGGAGTTGAAATCATCCCAGCTTCCCTCTCACTCCTCAAGAGTGTTCACAGGAAAAGCACTTAATTAGTCAAAAGGCTATTGTTGCAGTGAAGCCCCTGCAGGATAGGGTTGACTGCACTTGCTTCTAAACCTCCTTCCCAAGTCCAAAGGGCAGGTGGACAGAGGGAGGCTGCCCCTTGGGCAGCCCGGTGTGTGACATCCAACAGAAGACAGAGGGGGGCTTCGGAGGCAGGGAGTGGCACAGGCGGTCCAGATAAGCAAACCTTCTTTCTCCTTCAGTCATACTGCTTTCTTGCTGAGTTTTATTACAAGTTTCAGACGAGTACCATTTTGGGGAAGGCCAGCACTCCAGAGTCCACAGCCAGACCAAGCCATGTAACCTCACTTTTCTCACCCACGATACTGGGCAGTGATAAACTGTGCCTGGGAGGGTGGTTGTGAGGACTAAGTGAAATAATCCACGTGAAGTCTGACATAGGGTGAGTGCTCCATAATATTTAGATTTTATTATGGGAGCTAAAATAGACTTGGGCTCATCTGGGAACCTGGCTGCCAGTTAGAAAGCACGTGGCTGAGGGAGCATAGGTTCTAGGCAGGCACGTCCAAGCACTAGGAAAACACTGCAATGAGCAGGGCAGAGCCAGGAATCAGAAGCTGACTCCATCAAAATCACACAGCTCAGGCTAACTCAGCAGTGATTTCCTAAACCTGGCTGTTTATCAGAGTCACCCAAGGAGTTTCTTTGATTCTCTGCTTGTTTTGAAATTGAGGCTTTGGGCCCCGCAACCCAGGTCTGGGAGCTAGGTAGGAATCCTGTACCGTCTAAATGTTCCCCCCATGTTTCTGGCTATAAATCAGGCATAGGGACTTCTGAAATGAATGGCGACTCCTCATAAAATATTTTAAAAGGAATTAAGAATAAACACATTTTTAATTTTTAAAAAACCCTTAAGCTTTCATGCAAAGAGAATACATATAAACTGCTTAGTAATAAGTTTTTATAATCCCTGGTATAGCTGCACAACAAATTATAGAGGAATAAAAATACTCGTGTCTCCACAACTTAGCAATTCTCAGTTTTAGTCAGGTAACCAATCAACTCTTCTAAATCATTCCTAAACCACTGCTTAAATATCATGGAATTTAAAAGCTGAAGAGCCTTGCACATTCCTTCAACGATCTCATCATGGACGAGAAGAGACGTCAACCACAGACATGAAGTGTCTTGCTCACCCCGTGGGCCGACCCGGATCAGAACCCAGGTGGGTGGGCTCACCGTCCAGGCCTCGCTCTGCCACGTCCTAGGACGTTCTTCAAGAACAGCATACCCTGGGTCTGCAGGCTGCAGTAAAATTAATCCCCGCAGGTAAGAAGGAAGGCCATTTAAGCTATAACTCAACTATGGGATTTTAGGCCCATTCTAACAAGAAGGAATCTATAGGTCGCTTGACCAAAATCTACGAAGAACAGGTAACCTGGTTCCACAGACCATAAACAACCAACAAAACACAAGGCTGGAAGACCAGGACTTGAATGAAGGTCTCTGGAGAAAGATGACTTATTAACCCTTCCAGGCCCAAAACTTACACCCCCTGTGAATCACACAGGGGGCGTGGAGGGGGCATCACTACAGGTGTTGCTTCCCCGGCAAAGATTTAACCACCTTCACTGTCCAAGTTGATGTCACCCCACACATAGCCTTTCCCAGGCAGCCAGGTAGCAGCAAGGGGAGTTTCCCTGAACTCAAATGGCATGGAGTACCAGGTTTGGGATCTCTGAGGTTTGCCACAGGCATGTCAGCAACGAGTCTGCAGGGTTCCCCTTGGCTACACTCCCCAGCAACTCCTCTGCCTGCCTGGTGACCCCAAAACTAAGACAGCAGGTGAGCCCCAGAGAGTGTTCATGTCAGGGTGCAAGTGGTTCACGGTGCTTCGATTCATAAGAATAAGGACAGTCCACTGACAGGAAGTGAGCAGAGTTTACAGGAAAATGCCATTCAGGGACAAGTTGGTGTAAGAGCGACGCTGGTACAAAGGAAGCGCAAGGTTCCTCTCAGACGACTGAAGTCTGCGGGCCAGTTCTTCCCTCTGTGCTCTGAGAACCTGCTCAGGTCAGTTAAGTGCTCTGATTCCCGTTACTAGCCTGTAAAACGGAGGGACAGTTAGGGTGTCCTACCTCCAGCCTCCGCTGAGCTCACCTTTGCAAAAAAAATAGGAACTTTGCTAAACTCTACAGTCTACGCAAGTCGGTTGTTCTTGTTACTGCACTGTGTACGGTTGGGGGGAAAGGTGATAGTTACCAAAAAAAAAAAAAAAAATCCACCAGGTAGTAACAATTATGGTTACTGCTCATTGAACACTTAACAAGAGCTTTGCCAAGTTCTTTAAATTTACTCCTCCCCAAAATCCTATAAGGAAAGTATATTATCATTCCGTTTTCAGAGGGGAGAGGAAATGAGGAAGCATTTGGCCATGTGCACAGGGCCCCGCGGCCAGGAAGCCGCTGAGCGGGACGTTGAACTTAGGCGTCCATCAAGTCCACCAGGCAAGCAGTCACCCTTTGTTTCTTAACTCTTCAAATGTATGGATATCAAATGCAAAGCTTCAAATGAATGGTGGTGGTGGAACTCTTTCTGATATTTTGTGCCTTGGTAGCCTGGGGGGTGGGGGTGGGGGCAGGTTCCTTTTTCCTGCAGTTTTAAACAGCTGTGTGAATCCCTGCCTGAGACTGTGCTCCCAGGTTCTCTTTATCCTCCCTCCATGCTGTGGCTAACTCTTTCTGGAAAGCCCTGCCCACCTCTGGCCGCCTGGCTCCGCAGCTGTCTCCTGCGCTCCAACGTTGCACTTTCATCAAATTGGCAATGGCTTATCCCGATCTGCTTGATGGCAAGGAGCGGGCTGCTGTGTCCAAAATCATCAGGAGGAACAAGCCACTTGTCACTAGGGCGATACCTTACACGGGCTGTGCAAATTAGCTACAAAGTGAAGAATTTTTTACAAGAGGAAACACGCCCATATTTTTTAATCCTCAGAAATATCTCCAAGCAAAGAAGCTCAAAGAAAAGTCAGCTTTCACCAAAGGCAAAAAAAAAAAAGTAAGTGATTTATGAATCAGCATCTGAGGCCACAATGGAAACACAGGCATTACTCCTCTCTGCTGCCCCCAGCCACCGGGGCAAGGGCATTTATCACTAGAGGCTCAAGAGGGCCTTCCAGTCACTGGGCTCAGGAAGATTCCCCCACAGAAAAGGCCCCAGCAGACAGTGAGCTGTTGGGGGAGAACCAGACGCCCACCCTTTAAACAAGGGCAAACACATCCCAAAGCCTCTATCTTCCCCACAGCTGTGATCACAAAGCTTTCTTAACTATTGCCTCCTTACTTGGACAGTGGCTGCTGGAAGTCCCACCCTCAGCAAGGCCTCTGCAAAAGCCTCAAAAGGGGGTCTCAGCAAAAGCTTCTGAAGCGGGAGTCCCCTTCGTGAGGCCCCTCATGAGCCAGCCCCTCTCAACTGTCTCTCTGGGCTTCCCCCTCCCCACCACCCATACTGCAGCCTGATCAAACCACTGCCTGTCCTGATCCCTGCTCTAAGTCACAGTGCCTGGCATAGGGAGGCCACACAACCATCATTTACTGTATTGGTGCATACCTGTATCTCCCGAAATGAACCATGTTCTTTTTCATCTCCAGGTCATGGTTCAAGCTACTTTTACTGATTGAATTATTTCCCGTTTCCCTAACTAACTGCCTCTCTCCTTAAAAGAACCAGCTTTAGAGTTCTCCTCACTTCATCTTTGACCCTCTCTCTGAACTGGGTGAGGGACAGCAATTACAAAGAAGATCCTGGGTGTAATGGAGAAGAAAAGGGACTTGGTTGTGCTTTAACAAGCACATCAAATTTACATTCTGAATGAGTGATGTCCTCTTTAAAGAAGTCATTAGTCCACTTTGAGAGATCAGCTGGATTTATGGTATTCGTAACCCTCTTAGAAGGCTAAGAAATACATTAAATTTTCCAGAACATCATACCACTAAGGGTGGCATCACTCTTCCCATCTCCCAGGATCCTGACTGAAATCAAAAACTGCAGGGCTAGAAGGTAACCTGGAGATCATCTCAACCCCTCAGTTTAGAGGTGTGGAAACTGATGTCCAGGCTGAAGTCATCCCAGAGCTCAAGCAGGAAGGTGGTGGCAGCATTCAGACAAGACTTCAGTTTATCTTTAAGCCGATTACCCACCCAAGACATTTATCTTTTCATCCCACACTCAGAATAAAAATCCTGTAAATTTCTCCCAATACCTGCTTTGAATTGTATTCCGTGCTTCATTTTGTTTTTTGCCGTACCAGGTAAAGAATCACACTATAATGCTAAAAATTTAAAGTGAAGATAGAACGCTGTAAGAGTTCTAGACAGATGCATCGTAAGACATATTATTTCAAGATATGGGACCATTCCCAGTGAGCAAAGACTAATTCTGAAGTTCCCAGGCAACTTGTCTTTAGTCTAATGTTCCTTAAACATCATTGGTTCACATATCATTACCTCAATTTTTGTCATACTTGAACTCCACTTTTATTATTATTTCTCTACATATTGACTTTAACTCGCTTTTCCTTAACTCACTTTTTTTTTTACATTCTTGACGGTTTTTTTCTTAACTCACTTTTTAAAACACAAATATCTAGTTTAACCTTAGCTTAAGCAAAATAAATAACAAATAATCCAAGAAATCACAGGTTTGGTATAGTATGGTATCTTCCTAGCATATTTAAGATGAATACATAACTATTTAAAAATATTTATTTGCCCCTTAAAATCAGTCTGCATAGTACTAGCAGCATGCAAACCCCACTATAGGAACAGTGATTTTACTCTAGATCACAGCTGATTCCATCTAAAATGAAACTGTTCTCCAGGGTCTGTATTCAGCCTATATGCACCTATTTTATCGCAGTGCCAATCAGCAGCAGCACATGCAGGGCCCACACTGACGTCTCTCTTCTCTTCCCACTAACAGCTTCTCTTATCAACCTCCAGATCACTGTGCCTTCCACACATTTGATCTGTCACTTTGTTTGAAATAATCCTTTACCCTAATGTTCTTCACTGACTATTAATAAATTACGAACAAACAGCAAAAATAATTACCCTTTCACCTAGGAAAACACTGGTGACTACGACTTAATGGTCTGCCAGTGACGTATGGCTTTTCCCAGCATAATGGATGCAAATGTGTAACAGGATATGGGTAAGTTATTTTCACACAAGCTGTCACTTGTCACACAAATTACATGGGCTTCTACTAGCTGTTTAACTCACAGATTAAAAAAAAAATTCCGCTCACAATACCTGCCTCATTCCTGGATCTCCTGAGGAAGGCAGAACCACACACCCCCAAAACCCCCAAAAGGATAAAGGCTGAGGGAAGAGCATTTTCTCTGTGTGTGAAACTCTGCTGTGTGTGGTGGAAATTACATTAGTCAGAGCTGTCCAAGGATAAGGAAGTCTTCAGAGAAGCGGGAGACCCAAGATTATGAGAGAAGCCCAAACCTGGCCGCCTCCTTGGGGCAGGAGCTCAGTGCATCGGCCGAGTACTCGGTGGGGCTGCCAAAGCCCGGGCAAGGTGGGGCTGCTGGCGCCACACAGAGGCAATGCTAAGGTCGGCTGCTTTACGCCATCAATCTAGACTGGACAGGGCCCCCCGAACGGTGCCTTCCACACACATTCCTGAGGAGCAGTGACTGGGGACGGGAGACTGAGGAGCCTGTGTTGCCGGGGGCCCTGGGGCTGAGGCTAGGCTGTGGGGCCAGCTTCAGCCCGGGGCTCTGTTACCACTGTAGGAAACCAGCGGATGCTTTTGCACACTGACTTGGTTTTATTCATAGCCCTTACATCTTAGAGTTGGTACATTTTACATTTTCCTTCCTTATGATAATAATAGCTAATATTGATTCAGTTCTCATCATGTACCAGGCACTGATCTAAGCACGTCCAAGCATGAACACTTGTAGAATCATTAGACGTCTGACCTGGAAGGAGCCTCAGCTGGTGTGGTGGTAGGCACCCTGGACCTATCTCGGGAGACGAGCTGTGAGATCTTGAGGGAGGCAGCTGCCTCTCCTTGGGCCCATTTTCTCACTGGGTAAGGTGGTGACAGAATGAGAGAAGACGAATAGGTTTCTGTATGAGTGCCAACTCTGAGTCCACTGAGCTGTCTGGGGCACTATGTTGAGTGGGAATCCGTGCCCCGATCCATTAGCAATGTCTTCCATCAAGGGCCCAGGAGCAGGGGGTAGGCATGTCACCTACTCCCCATCTCTAAGGTGCCTCCCTGTTCAAATTACTTGAATTCATGGTTCCAGCCTCCCTGTCTAAGTGTAGTCTCTTTTTATAAGTTAAAAAGAAAGAGAATAAGAATTAGTTTTGGAACCTTGGATTCCTCATTTCTGTCATAGGCCTTTGACAAGAAGTTGAATCTCCTTAGGTCTTAGTTTACTCATCTACAAAGCAAGGATAGAAGCAGTCATCTTAAGGATTAAGTAAATGCGTAACACAGTGCTTGGTGTGCTGCTGATGTTCAGTTACGTGGAAGCAACTGTCGGTACTTTCATCACTGCCATCATTATTAGTCTATCACCTCCAAATGGGATTTACAACATTTCCTGACCCGTGGTTCATAACTTCAAGAACCTATGCTTACAATGAAAACTGACAACCATCATTTTCCTGGAGGAATAAACTTGAGCCCCTTCCCAAGGAACTATCGTTTAGATTTTTTATTACAGAAAACTATAAAAATATACAAAAATAGAGGATATTATAAAGAACTTCCACGGACCCCTCGCTGAGCTTCAAGAATTATCAATTCATGGCTACCCTGGTTTCATTTACATCCCCACCCACTCACCCCTCTTTCAGACAACCTGGATTTTTTTTAAAGCAGATCCCAGGTTTCATATCATTTCATCTATAAATTTTTCAGTATCTATCTCTAAGTAATAGAAACCATTCATTCTTTGTAATTTTTAAAATATTTGGTTTTTTTTAAACTAGATGAAATGGCAGCAGCAAGGCATAATTAGGAAACTGTTCCCTCACGTCTCTAATAACATTCCATAAAAGTCATTAACAAGTGTATGTACTTTAAAAATAATAATAAGGGGCTGGCTCAGGAGGCCACGTGGGGACTGTGGTATGCATGATTTATTGCAGCTACACAAAATGAGTTATTTCATTCTTTCAGATATTTATGACACCGCTAAAATGCTGAACACATCAACATCAGAATTAATCATGAATAATATTTAATTAGTGCTTGACAAGGATCAATTTGGCAACTCTTTTTGTTCTTTGTCCTTCCCCCAAATAGAAAAATAGTCATAAACTAAAGTGTTTTATTTTTTCCATCTGCTTCTGGTAAAGCGCATCCCTGAATTGCTAACTTAGTTGAGATCTCCTGAACTTTCATATACCCAGGTAATTAGACTCAGATGCTGTCCGGACTGGGATTATAAATCAAGTATGTGTATGTAAGCAGAAAACAGACTGCTCACACCAAGGGCGGGTGTTCTGGCAGGTCCGGTCCTCGCAGACCTGCCCGGGAAGCAGACAGGCCCCACGTCTGAGCAGAGCAGAAAGAAGCTTTCATGTAGCTCCCGTGGCATTGAACCCCTTCTCTCACCGCTGCCACCCCCAGAAAGCACTGATTACCAGCTGAATTTTTATTTACAAAAGAAAAAAGTCCTCTTGGGCATTCAAACAAAAATTCTGCCCAGAGTCGTGCTAGTAGGTATGAGCCAGGAGACTGAGGCACAATGGAGGCACAACGGGGGTACACGGGGATGGCATCTTTCCAAGCAGACTGTCAACATCCAAAGCTCTTGGTGCCCCCGAAGAACTTGTGTACCACTTCCCAATCAGGGAGTTTTGTTCTACAGCAGAATGATTAGGAGAACACTCAACCCATTGTTTTGTAACAAGATATGCATCCTCTGAATTTTAACAGAACAGCAGTATTTGTTTCAGTTAAGTTAGTATTTTAAAAACTGGGTCGCCAAAGGCTCCTGGGTTTTTGAAGATGTCTGAAAGGAAGTGTTAACTTAGGTGTCAATCTAAGGGGTCGCCTTTTCTTTACCTCTGACTTGTATCAAGTAAAACCAAGTTGAAATGCCTGTTAGAGACAATACACGTGACCTTAGGAGACAGGATTTGGAGATCAGCTAACATTTGATAAGATCTACGTGCCAAGTCTGGTACTTTCTGCATCTCATAGAAGCCTCATGACACTCCTGGGGTGGAGGGACATGGTCATCAACGTAAGAGAACACAGAGGCTCCGGTGCTCTGTGAGGTGTCCAGAGTCCCTAAGCTGACATGGAGGAGTTAGGAGTCCAAATTCAGGCTTCTCTGACCCACAGTCCAAGTTCACAGCACACAAGCTGATCCCCTACATCGGATCTTCCACCCTCAAATATACTAACCACCATTTACTGAGGACCATGTACTAAGAGTTTTATATGGTGTAACCCCCACCCCCACCCAATGCTGCTCTTAATCCCATTTTACAGATTTGAAATATAAGGCTTAGAAAGGATAAGTGACATGCCCACGGTCACAGAGAAAATTCATCTGACTGAAGGGCCCTTCCTCTTAGCACTCTACCTCTCCCTGAAAGGCAAACTGGGCCACAATTGTAACATAAGATTGTAAATCAACTATACTTCAATTAAAAAAGAAAAAAAACTGGGCCACATTCATGATTCTATGAGACATATAATACTCTGAAATTCTGAGTTCCCGTAGATTTGTAAATACTGCTGATGGCCTGGGTAGGTGCTCAATGATTTCACACTGCGTAGGGCACAGAAAATTAGAATTCTAAGCCCTCCAACAGAGAACATTCAACAAACACTCACAGCTCATAAAGACACAAGCAAAAATGGATACCACTGAATGATTTTTCATAAAGGGGAGGAATGGTAAGAAGGGAACTGGCCAGAGTTTATCATAAAATGCTAAGCTCTTAGAAGATATCATTGAAATAAAAATTCTATCTGCTTTTATCCTCCCCTATGTCAGACGCTGAACTCCCTCCTTCATGGCTTGGGAGATGAGGTCAGTGGATCTTGTTTCTGCTCCACTGATTTCTCCACATGCAACCCAATAGCTTCTGGAAACAAACCAATGATTACAAGATCATTAAAGTATGTTATTTTAATTAAAGGAGGGTCCTACGTGGAGCGGGGAGGGGCAGTAAGCCTGTTAGTGGACACCCAAGTACCAGGTGAGAATCCACTCAGTGGGTCCCACCAATTCTGCCCCCATATCGAACAGCCTGACTGGAACCAATTCTGCTCTGAACACACATCAAACTGGGTCAGCCCACCTGGAACCTCACATGTGACGTTTTCCAAATACGCCTTGAGAGGTGAAAAGTTAGTGCGTTAAAGCAGTTATCACCACCAGTACTAAAAGAGAGGCTTGAAATTTAATAGGGCTTTGAAAAAGAAAAAGAAAAGAAAAACGAAGGAGAGTCTAGACTGCCAAGACTTAAACTGGCATTGCTGTAAAATTGCGTTGCACAGCGAGAATACAAATATTATTCATGTTAAGGAAAGGGTTGACCTAAGATGTGATTTATAGGCACTTCAAATGCAGTACAGGAAGTAAACGGAAAAATTAGGGTGCGAGGTCACCGAGTAGGCAAGAGTCAACTTAAGGGTAAAGTTAAAAACTCTAGGAAGGGAGCACACAGTTCAGCTTGCCATATAAATTAAGATCTGTCCTCACTTTGAAAAAATGGAAAAATTCGAACATTAAGGTACATACATTACTGAAGGCATTTTCTTCTCACACACAAGAAAATAGGAAATTTTGTTATAGAATGAGAAATGCCAATGGGATGTTTCATAAAGAAAACAGAGAGGAGGTTGATACGATCCCAGAATCAACTGTGTTATCAGTCAGTAATGTAAACGAACCACAGTTACAAGCTAACGGACTTTAGAGGCACTGTCCTGAGCAAGAACAAGGAATCCAAACCAAGTTTTGTTTTTAGGGATGTGTTACTTCATTTTTTATTAAAATAATCTAAATTGGTTTGGAAGGTTCCCAAACTTGTCAAGGGCCAGGAAATTGTTACTTAAGCAGAAAGAGGTGTTCAATTGTGAAGTTCCAGGGACTCAGCTCTCTTAAGTCAACGTGCTCTCTGGCTATTCTGTTTAAAATACTGTTAGCATGTTAGCATTAAACCTTGTCTTTTCTTTCCTTTTCCCCAGAGAACGTGAATGTTTCCCAAAGATCCACTAGAGGGCGGACTGTGTGATGTTCTGAAATTAATAACTGTTAAACCAGCCCAGCTTCCTGGCTGCTACTAGAGGTAATCACAAAAATGGCTGTGACCACACTTCTGGAAAGCCTGTGACTGTCTCCCCTGGGCCAAAGTGCACATAAAACAAAACAGTCAAGACCCTTGAAGGGCCCTGTATCCCTCCTGTTAGAATGAAGGGCTCAATTACCGCCGATACAGGGCAGCCCAGAAGGGGGCGCTCCACATTGAAGCGGATCAAGATGGAGCTGAGGCTCAGAGACCCCTAAGGTGCCCAGCATCCTCCCGGGGGGTTGGCAGGGGCTTCCCCCACTGCGCACTCCACTCACATGCCTGGGACTACTTTCCGTTGCAGTCCTTCCCCCCTTGACCAAGCAAGCCCCTTGTGTTCATTTTACTGTGATTTCATCTGCATATAAAAATACTGGGTGAGAAAAGTCAGGATATCAGGAAAGTTTACTCCGGGCCTAATGCGTTTCTTATTTGCAGCCCTCTGTTAAAACTCTCCCTGTCCTCTGTTGGGCTGTTATCCTGGAGCGACCAGAGTCAACGTTGGAGGCACCATCCTGAGGGCTGCAGTGATGCAGAGAAAATGGCGCCTGGGTGAAATCTGAGTGAGCACCGCTGAATCAGTCCTAGGCTGCCACGGATGGCTCCCACAAAATCCCACCAAACCCTGTCTCTCTGGCCTCTAAGAGGCATTCTCATGCTGGAAAACAAGGGAGTGTGTTCCTGGGGTCCCGAGTCCCTTCACTGCTCCTGTCCCCTGCTTGGAGACCTGAACACAAGGGTTCAAGCTAATTCCCAGTCATCATCACCCACCCCTGCAGTAAGGTCCTCATTAACCCACGCCCTCCTAGCACGTCTATCAGATAGAAATCTGATCTCAGCTGAGGGTGTGGGAAGGGGCAGTGGGAATTTTCTCTCTTTCAAACTTTGAGTTAGAGTCCTATACCAGGTTTAATTAAAATTGTCATACAGGCAGCCTCTGCCAGACTGCTCCAAGCCTCAGTTTCCTAACCTGTTAAAAGATGAGCATAGAATTAACTACCTCATGGAATCACTAAGAGGCTGGAATGTGGTAATGAGGTAATCCTTGCAAAGCCCTGAGTGCTGGTTACTTCTTGGTCAGCCTCTATTTGCAGACCTCTGTCTGCCTACTGTCTCATGGGATGACCTGCTTTTCCACCAAAAACTGTGAGGGAAGGAGGGTACCTTCAGACTAAGCAAGTCTGTTTCTGCCTATCACCTGGAAATGACTCCAGATTCATCGTGTGACCTCATAAGTAGATTTCTCTATCTGTAGAATAAAGTAATTTTATCTTCATTTCCTCAGGGATCCCAGGACAATCCATGGTTCAAAACGATCTCTAGGATTGCATCTACCGCTTCAGCAGCTGTGCCCCATACATAGCGGGTTCATCTTAAGCTTGTGGGCACCGAAGACCCCAGATCTTTTCCACAAGGGCTATCCATAAAGCAGCCCTCCATCACCCCAAACTGAATGTCTGCCCTTAACATAGAATTTCATGTTTTTCTTCCTGTAGGTTTCAGTGCAGGTTTCAGCCTGTTAAGATCATTCTGAATCTCCAGTTGAGTGCTTCCCTCCCAGTTTTAAGTCATCTCTAGATTGCAGTGGGTCAGGGAGTATCCAGGGCAAAGCTGTGTGCTTTAAACATACAATTTATTTTCATGGCCAAACCACAAAAGAGGAGAGGGATTTTTATATCTGAAGCTAAGTACCAAGGGACGAAGGGGTGAAGGGCAGTGATGGGTGATGGGAGTCTCCACTGACAGGGTGCACCATCAAAGCGAATGAGACAATGTGTGTGAAATATTAGCATAGGGGCCAGCACATATGGTAACTATTGTTATTAGTTTTTACTATGATTAACATATAGTTTCGGTCAATTTAGGGCCACTTTTTCTCCTGTTGTTCAGCTTTGACTGCATGTTCACACCCAGACCTAGCACAGTGTGGTGCAGTGAGACAAACCCAGGACCAGGAGCTGCATGATGTTGGGCAAGTTACTTAATATCTCTCAGCCTCGGTTTCCTCATCGATAACACAAGGGTAATAAGAGCACCTCTAGAACTGGCATGGGTAGTAAAGACATAATTATAAGTTTGCACGAGTGTCTAATGTAATGGGCACTTGCTAGGTAATAATTATCATCGTTACAAAAACAGGTACTTGGGCAACTTGTTAATTGTCTGACTAGAAGAAAGATACTCCTGAGAAAAGAGTGTGGCATTTAAGGCTGCACTAGGGTTCCAGAATTATCAGTGGATTTCAGTAAGTAATTCAGGTGGGCTCTTTGCTTTCTAGCCACTATTCTCAACTCCCCACCTCCAAGACACACAGATGTACACACACACACACCGAGAAAACTAAGAGCTTTCCATCAGACGAAATAAAACCTGGAACCCATCCAGTGATGCTGCCTGTATAAACCTGGGTAAATCAGGGAAACTGTCGAAAATCTACTTCAATAATGAGAAACATGAAATACATGGAGAAAATGACTCAAACATTAAATTATAATGTACAAAAGTACAATTATTATAATGATTCCTCCTCCACTGCACACATAAAGCACCCCCCAATGAAAGGACATAATATAGGGTGTTTTGTTGAGTGACATAGCCTGGTGAAGGATCTGAAATACACTTTTTTTTTAACTAATACTTGTTACTCACCATAGTCTAAATGAAATCTGGGTTTAAGGACTAATGACCCAATCATGTCAGAGCTCAAAATTATACACCACTTTCCTCTCTGCTGCCTCCAACTGGCTTTAGCACCAAGGCTAGTCCAACTCTGGGTTTTGTTGGGTTTTGGCCAGATTCTCATCGGGATCCGCCAAGATGGAGTAAGGCTGGGCAGCTCTGGGTGTAATGACTGCCGGCCACAGGTTCGGTTCTGGCCGGGGAGAGCGCACCGCAGGGAGAGGCCGGCAGCAGGCCGGTCACCCTACGGCCGGAAAGCGGGGAGTATGTGACCCAGGTTGCTAGAACTAGATAAACAAACCATCAGCACTCAGATCCAATGGCTGGAACAGAGCAAAGAGGGTCTTCAGAAAGAGCCCAGGGTAATACTAGGTTTATTTAAAATTTCCTCCCAGGGCCATTCTTATAATAACCCAGGAGTGGTTTCTGTAAAAGCCAGATTAGATCGTCCTGCCCTGCCTTTTAGAAGTTTCCACAACAGATGGAGGGACACAGCTTTAGAGGAAACCCCAGCTCACATCCATCTGCATTCATTATTGGCCCTGTTCTCGAAATGCTATATGTTATCTTGAGCCTGTTTGTTTTTATCTGTCAGAGTGGTTTATTGTTAGGGAAATGTGGTGTCAGCTGTCTCTTCCCCACCATCAAAGCCGCTTCATTAAAGTTAATAGTGTTTGACTTGCAGAGATCTCTTACCGAGGTAACCCAAGAAAGCCCCTGCTGGCTGTTATTTTTCCGGCAGTAAAGGCACCAAATGGATGCAATAACTGCATTAATCTTTTAGGAAGAAGAAGAAGAAAAAAAAAGCCTACGGCTTGACTCTATCTAGTAGCTGCTTAATAAATGCATCTTGAATTCAACAGGCTAACCCTACCCTTTGGTTTGGGACCAGGTGTCAAACTAGATGACCTGTCTCCTGCCTCTGCCACTCAAGGCTCTGTGGCCTGTGGCTTGTCACTCCCCCAGTCTGAGCCTCCGTTTATTTATCTCAGAAATAAGGGGGATGATCATAAGGAAGGCTTTTTTTCCTAAACAAGGAATTCTTTGGACAAAAGTAATCTTACAATGAAAACCGATAAATAAAGCAGATAAAAGCAAATGTTTTCTAGCTAAAGCGGGTGAAAGAGACCAGAAGACCTACCTTGTCGGCATCTCTACCCTCCTCCAGACCCCCCCACCTGAACCCATCCTTACCCCTCCCCCAGGCGGTCCTGAGCAACCTCCGTGCGATACCATCCCCACCCAGGACTTCCTGGAACATCATCTGAAATCTACTGGCCTAGGGCGAATTATCTTTAAGGTCTTTTCTGCTCAGAGTCTGGACTCTGTGATTAAGTAACTGGAGTCAAACCGCATCAAGACAGTTTCTAATTAGTGTAATAACTTTATGGAAGTGTCTCTGCTTAGTGCCAGACAAACATGAAACAGTTTGGGGTTTGCTTTGTCTTTTTTTTTTTCTTTTTCTTCTAATCACTGCTGTCAAATCTCCTTCCCAATTGAAGCATGCATCTCAAGCAAGTTCCATCACCTCTGGGTACCTGTCACTGACTGCCCGTTAGTTCAGCTTGAAGTGTCAATCTGCTTAGTTGAAATCTCACCACCTCCCCCAGCTGCAGGGCAAAGTGTGACTCTTCAGAATGCTTCCTCACCCAGTGGGCCGCCCTCGTAGGTGGAAACACCAGCAAGCAAGTCAGACGCTGCAGCCCTGCACCACCTGACCACGAGAAACTCAGACATCCTTTGCCACCTCAACCAGTGCGTGTGGAGGCCGCCCCACAGCCAGCACCCCCAGCAGCCCGCCAGCAAGCCAGGGGACAGACCCGCCAGCCCAAGCAGATGTCCAGTAGGGAAATCTAAAGCCAAGTCTCCCTTCTTACAAGCAGGAAGGAATTTTCCCCTCATTTAGTTTGTTGCAGGAATTACCCTCCTAGCCTCTGTCTCTCCCTCAAGGAACGAGGAGAAAATATGAACGCTGTTCCTCCAAAAGGCTGTGGCCAAGAAGACTCTCTCCCTCTCCCCCCTCTCCCCATAACCTCAAAAAAATAGGCCTTCAGGCTGAGAAAAGGGGCTGGGTCAACCAGTGGAGGCAGAAGACCAAGCAGGCTTCCCCATAGTAGGGGGTGAAGGGGAGGCAGAGGATGGATGGAGAAGGGAACGAGAGGGGCCTCAACCGGCAGTGGCTTTCTTTAAAATGCTGCATTCTCAACTAGGGCTCTAGTTGCCAAATCTAATACTGCAGGAAAAAAAAAATCCCACCAAACATCCTGTACACGTGTAAAATTAGGATGTCTACCAGACTGTATTAGTGTTTTTACATGTGGTTCAGACTTGGATGGGTACCAGCATGTGCACCTGTGTAAAACCCTAAAGAATCCCAAACCACACATTCAGTTTTATTTTTTTGACCCAAGTCACTGATGGAGAAAATAAAACTAGAGCAAAAAGAACCATTGCTTCATTCATGCATGCATTCAGACTGGTTGTGGAACCTTTCCTCACGTGGGGCACTTGAGCGAGGCGATGGCAAATAAAGCCTACTCTCCATTTGGCCATGGTTATTCCAAACCACAGAAGTAACTCCATTTGTATAACACTTTAGCATTACTTTTCAAGATGCTTTTATACACAATAGTTCATTAGGATCCTCGCAATAACCATAAGATGGTTATGGCAGATATAATCACTATTTTACAACTGAAAAAAACAAAAGTCTGCAAGGTTAAGTGACTTGTCTAGTCCCACAGATAGTGAAAGGATTAAAACTGAAGTCATCTGACTTCCTATCCCAGGCCCTTTCCATTTGACCAAACTGTAACCAAATGTATCCTGTGACTTCCTACAGATGCCATTATAATGACTGTATACCCCAGACTTTCAAGGATCTTTTCAAATATTCTGTTCCTTTGTCTTCCAACCTTTGCTTATCAGACCACCTGAACTAGTTCTGAAAATACAGTCAATATGTATCAGCTTTAGGGTTGAAAAACATCCCAACTGTGGACTCTTTAGTTCAAGTGGATTGAAATTAGGTTTAGACTTCATAGTTTAAGATGATACAAGAGCCACCACTTTTCAATCAAACCATCCTTTGGTGTAGAAAATTATTTTGCTACACACATTGTTTAAGCTATTCTGAAACTTACTCTGACATTCTTTTTATTAATCTTTTTCCTGTTTCAAATCCTTCCATCAGGCATTTCTGTCAGGCTTCTGAAGGGTCCCATATGCACACTTCCAGTGCAGAAATGTGTTCTTTTTTGGTTCATTGGAATCCTTCAGAATGTCTGGCACTGAAACATATTGGCTTTAATTAAAAGGCTATGATTTCTGTGAATTCCCATTAAGCTAGTGAAAGAAATCTGCATTTAAAAAATACAGTTAACACATAAAGATACAGTTGTACTGAAAAATGGTTCATGTTTAAAAACTACTTAAGCAGATGAAACTAAGCTGCCTGAAATAAAAATATGCTCATTTTTAGTAAAATCCTTCACTTCTAAATAGAGGGCTCAGTTTTAGTACATATGTGCCCAATTAGCCATAAAAACTCAACTAGACATGAACCATGCAATCCACCAATCTGCCCGTTGACGTTAAAACACAGATCCTATTAACAGGAATGTAATTTAAATGGTTAAAAAGTGATAAAGTACATAACTATAATCTGATAGGGTTTGAAATATGATACCGCTGTATACTGATGACAAATCAGTTTTGAATTACGACTCCAGCAAAGTTTGAAATAGCTCAAGCATGCTAATTAGTGATCCACAAATTCAAGAACTGCATTATATTATGTCATATATTATATTCAGTCACACCTCTTTGCCCCTGAGCAGAAGCAGATTCTCTAACATTCAGAGAAAAAAGCCATGTGAATCTTTTAAAATTCTACACCCTGGATGCCCTAGAAATCTTCGACATAGTTTTCCATATTCAACTTACTTATCTTTAAAATGTGATATAACTCAAGACAGTTGCTCAAGAAACAGTAGTTCAGAGGACCCATGATTTCCGAGACGTTCGATGGTTACTGGGGAAGAGCACAAAGAGCCATCAGTATAATCACTTCTCTCCACATCAATGACCCTCAGACTCTGTGGGGACAGGCCCATGTGGGCACAGGAAAGATGGTGATAAGGAAGGACTGGGAAGAACATATCTGAACCATTTATTATTAGCTTTATTAGAGATAAACAGGAGTTTATGTACCTTATTCCTTACTATAAAATAACACCCTATACATTTCTGGGATAGACTTGAGCCCATCAAGATCTTAATGGTTCACCAATGATTTGGCCAACTTGCTTTGAGAATCACTGCTCCAGGAGCTTATGATATTAAAGGCAGGGTTTCTTCTATAAGCATTCATAAATAAAAATTAAGATTTGATTATTTTGGAAGACAAACATCTCAATTAACTGTCTCATTTTTTTAAGTGGCTTCAAAACAGTGTATTGCAGCCCTGTTGACCGTGCATTCTCACCTGTCTCCCGCCCTTAGACTCAGCTCCTCAGATCTAAGCCAAATCCTGTTTGCTTGGGTTCGGCAAATTCCCTCTGGTTTTATAGTCATTGGAAAAAGGGACATCTTGTGACAGCATTCTCCAAATCCTATGCCACCGCAGCAAACTTAGAGAATGGCTAGGAACAGTGTGCCCTACCAGAGGACCTGGGCTCTGCCAAAACTACCAGATCAGAGGCTGAATAATGTGATCCAGCTGGTGTCTCTAAAAAAACTAGCTTCTTGGAGGAGAGGGAGGAAATCAGCATGAAGACACTGGCAAACCAATCTATTTAGTTCTGTAGAGTAAGCCCATTGGGTTATAAAGACCTCCATTCCAAGTTCACCAAATGTTACTGTGGTTTTACATTAATGATAATAAAGACGTCCTGCTAGCTTTCTAATCAAACTCAGGTTCACTCCCTCCTCTCCATTTTCTGCTGCATCTCTTGAGTGGCATTATATGTAGCACGGACTATTGCAGTAGCCTCTTAACTGGCCCCTCCACCCTGAGTCTGTTGTTTTTCACACTGCCGAAAAGTTAATCTTCCCAAAGTCCAGCTGTGATAAAATTACTCCCCAGATCAAAAAACTTGAAGCATTGGTTCCCATTGCCTGTCAACAGAATTAAGGTCACATTCCTTAGGCTGGGATTCAATGCACTTGCCTCTTTCTAACGTCGTTTCCCACTTCACTCCAGGTAATCGGACAAGGCGCTCTCCTCTCTGTCCAGACTCCCTGCTTTTGCTCTTGCAGTCCCCCTCACCTGGAGTTCTATCCCCTGCCTTCATTCCATCTCCCCTTCAGCTCTCTAAGTCAAGATTTGGCCCATGTTTAAAGGCCTATAGGAGAGAAATTACATCTTTCCTATAAAAAGTGAAAAGAGCAATCCCTGGTTCAAAAGCACTCAATAAATGTTATCTGTTATTGTTGCTGCTGCCATGAAGTCTTCAATCTTCAAGGATGGACTAACCCCTTCCTCCTATGGGATTTTTAACTGGAGCTCTCTTATGATATACCTAATTACATTTTGTTTCCTTTCATAGTTATTTAATTATATATTTCATCTCTTCTTATAGATGGTAAGCTGCTAAAAGAAAGATCTTATTTCATTCACTTTCCTATCCTCCATGTCAGAATAGGCTTTACACACAAATTTAAAGAAAAATGTTAAATATTGCACTACGCCACCAGGGGGCATGGTTGAGCTACTCTAATAGTGGAATCGTCCTACAGTTAGTAATAATGGCTTTAGAATTGAAAGGCTTTTCTCCTTTGAAAGTGTATTTGTAAATCTGTTTAAAGTAAATATATATGAATTATGTGTGATTACAAATCTATTCATGTTGACATGGAAAGATAGCTGTAACGCAGTGAATTTTAAAAAGGAATAAGCAAAACAGAATTTGTACGGTCCAAGTTTTATAAAGTATCTATTCTTAAATAAACACAGGAAAAATAAAAGTCTGGAAGAACACCTACCAAAAGGTTAGCAGCTGTTATCTCGGTGAGGGGTAGAAGGTGGTAATGTGGAAGTCTATTTTGTACCTTTCTAGATTTTTTAAAATAACCAATACATATTAATTTTATAGTTTAAAAAAAAGCTATTTACTTCAGAAAAATATCAAAGCAAAGTGTTTATTTCTCTTGTCATCTCATCGCCAATGCCATATTTGATGTAGTTAAAAGAGTATTCCTAAGAAAATTTAGCATCTCCCCCGAATTTCCCAACCCTTCAGGCAAGACTGAAATTCTCACTTTATCTTCATTTCAAACTGGATAATGCACTTTCCCTTTGCTATAAATCCTAGGCATGATGAAACAGGACCTAGACTAGCAGCTTGAAGAGATGGGCAAATGCAGACTGACCTAGGTTCCAGAACCCAGTGTCCTGGCCACGAGGTTCCTGTGAGAGCTGCTGGCTGCAATGTAGGACTGACGTTGTTGAAGATCCGAAGCCCTCGGCTTGCTCCTTACTTGCAGGCCTAGTCTGTTGATACATTTCCAAACTATATTCTAAAAATGTTTGGGGAGGAGGATATGATACATTCTCTCTAAAGGCTCAGAGAAGTCCTGCAGTATAGAATTTTCGATTTCAGCTTTCTCAAATCCTCGTGCACTGATCATTTTCAAAATATCCCTGGCTTCTCCCCTTCTTGACACCTCTATTTTCAGTGGCACCCAATCTCAAATCTTCAGTCTTTTTTTTTAAATTTCTCCTTTTGTCAACACATTCCATCAGCCATCACACTATAAATTTGGCTCCAGCCTCTTTCATCAACTTCTTTTTTCCTATGTCCCCTGCCGTCATGCTAGTTTAAGTCCTTGTGAGTGTCCCCCTTGGCTGTCCCCAAAGCCTCTACATTGGTCTCCACATGTTTGATTTCTTCCCTCATAACAATCACCAGCAGAAGAATGCTTCGAGATCGAAGTGCTGAGCATGTGACAACTATGCTTAGGAAACTTCAGTGACTCCCCATTTCTGACTGAATAAGGAAGGCCAGATCCCTCAGCCTGGCAAGTGAGATTCTTCATAGTTCTCACTCCAACCTGCCCTCCTAGCCTCATCTCAGGGAGCCTCATGTTATTTAAAGGACCCAAGATTTCCGACCACCACCACCTCCCGTTTGCTCTCCTTAATCAGGTTTGAGCCTCCTCATTTTCCCCTTGTCTTTATTCAATGTTGAAGTCCAGCACAAATGCTGGAATCGCTGTGAAATCATTGATCATTTTTTGGCCCTCTCCCAAACAATTGTTTGAATCTCGTAATTCATAATACAGCTCTGATTAGTGCCACAAGTTTCAAAACAATCAGTAGTACATTAGCCCGTGACATACTGAAGGACTGCAAACTATCAAACTGTCCTGTTCATCTCTGTATTTTCCCTAAGTGCCTAACACAATACTTCACACACAAAAACATTTAATAAATGTCTGTTGAATGACATTTAGCCCTGTTTCAAACTATCAGTGTGAAACACTAACCTCAGTTGTATTCTTAAGCCAGCAATAGTCAATTTTCTTTTTCTTGCATCCTGGATCTTTTTTTCTATTAAAATCTTAGGTAGAATCCCAATATATCTTTCGTAGAGAGATTTTATGTCTTATATACTGAGTAACTAAAACACATGTAAGTGGCATCTCATTTTACACGCATTTATTTTAAATTAAAGTGTATAGCATTTCTTACTATAAAGTGAACTACTGAGAACAGTAGGCAATTTTTATGAATATAAAACTTGAAGTAGACGGTTAGAAGTGGCAATTTGCAGTCAGCCATTTCTGGATCCAGGTTATTTCTATATTTTTGACTTGGCTTCACACTATCAGGAGAATATCCTGATTCACACAGATAAGTCACAGCGCGCAACTTTACGTCAGTGGGCCACTGGGAGGGTAAAAAATTTCATTATTTTTAAAGCTCAGATACAACCTGCTATCTCAGCAAAACATAAGAAAGCCACACACAGCAGTTAAGAACACAGACTCTGATTTAAATTCGGGATCTCCTATTTAACTGTGCAGACTTCACACAAGTTATTCAGCCTCAGTTTGCACATCAGCAAACTGGAAATAATTCTTCTCCCATAAGGCTGTGCAAGAAGACAAGGCACACAAATTAATGCCCCCATGGTCTTCAGTGTGTTAAATGCAGTATAGGAGACATTAGTGTGCACAGTCTTACTGTTTTATCATATATCAAGCAGTTACTAAAACATTTATAAGATATGTGTAAAGTATAAAGAATAGCATCACAAAACCCACACACCTACCCAGTTTAAGAAAGAGAAAGGGACAATTACTTTTGAAATCCCCGATGTGTCGCTCCTTGATCCTATTCCCTTTTCTCCCCCATGAGGTAACTGCTACCTTTTCCATATTGTATTTTTCATTTTTTTTTAAGCACTTACCCTGTTAGTATGTGCCAGGCTCTAAATGCTTTCCAAAATTTATTCCATCTAACCCTCATAGGCACCCCATGAAGTGGATAACATTATCTGCATCTTACAGATTAGTGTGGGCCACGGGGAGGCGTAGGAACACGCTCAGGGTGAGCGCACCGTTTGCAAGTGGAGCCACCAGGATTTGAACCCAGGCAGTGGCTTCCACAGTCCCTGTCCACGACACAGCCAGGCTTGAAACACAGCTCGAAGCACACTCTCACGCTTCATACGTGAATGAACACTTATTAAACACAGCATGGGCCGAACACCATGCTGGGCACCGCAGAACTTAACTTCTTCCTTGCTGGCAACCGGCAGCTCCCAGAACCTCAGGGGGCTCGCACTGCTGTGGTCTCTGGCCCCGCCCACCTGACCTCCAGGGCAGCCGGAAGACCTTGGGAGGACAGTGTGGCCTTGAGTTAAGGCAAACAGACCCAGACACCCCACCTGGGTGTTGCCCAGGATGGTTCTCAACAACAATCAATCCCCAAAGAATCACGGGAAATCCCAAACCTTTCTGCCCCAACTCCCGGCCTCTTCCTCATTAAGGCTTCCTCCGAGAAGTGAACCACGTAGCAATCCACTGGAATCCACGGCCTCTGCCAGCAAGAGGCCAGTCACAGCCTCGTGAGTGACCCAGCCCACAAGGAAAGACCTCGACTTGAGCGCATGTCACTCCCCTAATTATTCCCTGTGCCTGGAGTCCAAGAATAACAGCGCAACTTTCACAAGCAGCTCCCACCACGAACCTTGGAACCTCATGCATGCAGCCAAGCACTAGGACGTGCTAAAGGGTCAGGGAGTTTGTGCGGCTAGCAGTCCCAGGCCTCTGGGGGAGAATCCCACTCGCTCTCTAGTCCAAGAACTGGACCCAAAGAAAAAAAAAATACTGCCGGAGGCCCCAGCTGCCTCCAGGGCCTACTTCCTAGGGCTGGTGGGTCACTGTGGGTGGGGCCTTAGAAGGGCCAGCAGGTCACACAGCAGCTGCACCCAAGCTAGCCAGGGGGAAAGACAAGGGGTGGGGGACAGGAGACATTTCATTGGGGGTCACATTCACTTAGTAAATGCTCCCAAGGCTACTTTCTATACTGCACACTTTTCTTTTCTTTTCTTTTCTTTTCTTTTCTTTTCTTTTCTTTTCTTTTCTTTTCTTTTCTTTTCTTAGTATTTACTAAATAGGAGTCCTGGTAGAGCCTGGGAGTGGGCCAGTATGGTTCTAGGCTGTAACAGGAAGTAAAACAACAAGGTCCCTTATATTACTGAGGTGGGGGCAGGCAATAATCACATTAATAATTTCAGATCATGGTAAGTGCTTTGAAGAAAATAAAATATCTGTTGCATGGGGGTGGGTAGGGAAATGGATATTGGAGCAGAGATCTGAGTAGGGAAAAGCTAGCACAGCAAAAGCAAGAGAAAATCATTCCAAGGAGAGGAAACATCAGTACAACCCTGAGGTCTCTGATTTAATGCTGATTAGGGGTTTAAGAAATGTTTGATGAAAAAATTAATGTTCTCAAAATTCTAGTACAAGGTACAGTTGAGTTCTTAAGAGTGCAAAGATCAAAGTGCTGTATTGGAAAATTCGTTCTTGGCTTTAACCGAAGATGCAAAAAGAATGTTGTGTGAATATATATTTATATGCCTCACAAGGGTCTTTTTAAAAAGCCTTTCATGTCCTTTATTCTTTAAACTTTTATAACATACGTTGAAGCATGATACAATCTTTAACTTCCAGCTCATGTATTGGGAGATCTTTTTCTCAGAACTAATGAAGACTTCCCTTCTGCTGGGGTGTAATTCACCTCCCTTGCTCCAGAATTTGAAATGAGCATGCCGTGTACCTCTAAATGCAACTATGTAAAAAATACGGGTGTATGTGGACTAGGCCGTGGGGAGCAGGACAGGGGCGCGGTTGTTTTCAATATTCTTTTTTGTTGTTGTTATTAAAACTGGGAAGAAAAGAATACATTGTGCACAGCTATGCAATATCCCTGTCCTCGGTGTTAACAGATGTGTTTTTAACGGCTGTTTATATTCCATTTCTAACATCACTACCACCTACATCCTCTCCAAGCCACAGTTAAAGTTGAAAAGTGCACCAGGTCTTTGCAAACCCTTTTAGAGTGAGTGCGTCTGCTCACGTACAATCCATGTGCCCCCTTCTTTCTCTCTCTGGACAGAATTTCTTGGGGATCCTTCAGGCCCCCGGCCGTATTTCTCCCTAGGCTCTTATTAAAACCAGGTGCGCGGGAGGCGGGCCTTTTTGGACAGAAAAGCCTTCTCTTGGCCCAAAGCTCCCCCTTCCGGTGTGTTTTCTAGAGGGGATTCGTGAGCCGAGCGAAGAGAAGGCAGGCGGCAGGTCCTTGCCGGGCTAGTGAGGGTGGACAAGTCCAGACGGGCACGCGGCCTGGCTGGGCCGGGACAGGTGAACAAGGGCGGGAAGCGAGACTAGGGGGGTAAGCAGCTGGTGACCGGGGACATTCCCGCCCCGTGCCACGCAGGAGCGTCTTCCGCGTGCACTGAAAGGCCCCCCGCCCCTCCGCGCTCCGCGGGGCTGAAAGGAAGCCGCACGGCCGGCGCGCGTATCTGAACCTGCAACCCTGGCGGGCGGCGGACTCCGGCCAGACGGCGGGCTCCGGCCAGACGGCGGCCTGCGCCCCGGGCGCGCGGAGGAGCCGCCGGCGACCCCGACTTCCTCCCTGGGCTCGCCCGCGGGTCACGCAGCGCTTACCCTCGGCGGCCGGTGTCGCTCGCGTCTCTGGGGACCCGGGAAGTCCGGCAGGGGGCAGGTCCGGTGGTCCGGGCCTCGGAGCGCTCGGCGCGCCCTCCAAGAACCCAGAGCCGGAGAGCCTGAGCTTCCGGGGACGCGGGGGTCCCCGTGGGCTTCTCTGCCCGCGACCTTTGACCCGAGAGACTAGGCGCCAGGCAAGGCTGCAGCCCGTGGCCGGGAGGGGCAGCAGTGGCCGGGAGGGGTGGGGGCAGTTGGGCCTCGATGCCGCGAGGGCGGCGCCCCTTCGAGTGCGCAATAAAATTCCTGCAAGGGCTATGACAGCCTCACCACGAAGCCTGCACCGCGACTCCGGCCCAGCTTCTGTGAGGGCGCTGGCTACTTGTATGGGTCAAAGATTGGAGTATTGGCGGTTTGATTAAAGGCTGAAGTATTCAAAGTAGGAGACAGGCCTCAGAAGAAAGAGTTGCATTAGCTCACAAAAAGTTAAGGTGCAGAGGAAAAGAGACCACAAAAAGTGCTTCCAAATTTTGAGTGGCCATTTCTTTTTCCTTGGACCAAATAACAAGCTGTCCTTTCTCTTTCTTTTTTTTTTTTCCCCCTCTAATTGCTGTTTTTTTAAGCCTGTTACCAGGGTCTGTACAGCCATACAGCCTGACAGCCTTGCTTTCTGAAGGGGTTGCATGAATTTTAAGTGAGCCCGGGAAATAACAAGACAAGGTTAGAAGGCCCTGCCATCCCAAACGTTTGCCCTAACACACCAGGCTCCATAAAAACCTCTCCAAAGTGGGTCACCCCAGCACATTTTCTGGGCTTGGTGCCCTATTTGATGGGAAAAAGTTTTCTCAGTCTCAACCCTAAGATCCTGTGACAAGTAACAAAGAAACTCCAGAGAAGTTTACAGATTCAAGCAACCCTAGTAATTTCTGGCAAAATACTGTCTAAGCCAGTTTCTCAAATTTTGGTCCACAGACCACCTACATCAGATTCCCAGGGCATCCTTGTTACAGATTCAGGATTTAGGGCCTGCACTGTAGCTGATGAGTTAGATTAAGAGTGATGAGGCCCAGAATCTGTATTTTTAACAGGCTTGCCTTGTGAAACGTCAGCTCACTATAATTTGAGAATTACTAGATTTGGCCCTTCATTTGGCATTGCTGAAATGGTGCTTGTTTTTCCATCTGGAGCCCTCTTGCTCAAAACTGTCAACAGTCCTAAACATTCGTTTCTTTTTTTTTTTTTTTTTTTTAACTATAGCCTATGAAGTTTGGCTTCCAAACAAACTGTGCCTTATTTCATGAATTTTTTAAAATGAAATTATGTTGAAAGCATTATTTCCCACTCTGTAGAGCTCTAGCACATCCTGATGGTAGGTAAGTGGGTTATGCTGTGTGCCTTGTACTAGTGCTGGGCTTTTTCTCATTCTGAGCCACACACAATCCCGTCCTTCTTCTGGACACTAAATGTTTTGTGTCCCCCAGAATTCGTTTGTTGAGACCTTATCCCCAGTACGGTGGCATCTAGAGGGTGGAGCCTTTAGAACATGATTAGTCATGAAAGCACAGCCTAGTGGGATTGCTGCCTTTGTGAAAGTGGCCCCCAAGAGCTTCTTCACCCATCACCCTGCATGAGGACACAGCCAGCAGATGGCTGGCTGTGAACCAGAAAGTGGTTCTCACCAGATACCGAGTCTGCCTGTGCCTTGGTCTTGGACTTCCAGCCTCCAGAACTGTGACAAAATAAGTTTCTGTTGTTTGCAAGCCACTCAGTTTCTGGTATTCTGTGACAGCAGCCCAAAGGGACTAAGACACCTGCCAATTTTTCTTCTACTGCTTCATTCAGGCCCCCACAGCACAGCTTTTCTTGGATAAAATGGAAGCAGAGTCTGTGATTAAGATGATTTACAAACTGAACTGCGCAACCAAAGCATCTTTGGACCTTTTTAAACTACTGACCCACACAGAATCTCAGCAGTCCCAAGCATATTTGTTTGCAGAACCTATTTTCACAAAGCGTCTTAAGGATTAATAAGCTATCAAAAGCAGTACTGTCAGAAGTAGCTCTGAATTGAATTTGAGGAAATAATTAAGGGTATAAACAGCATTTACAACAAAAATGTTCGACACAGTTGCTTATAATACAAAGAATTTGGAAATAATCCTAATTTATCAGGCAGTAGAAAGTTGGTTAAGTAAATTATGGTACATTTTTATGAAGGAATACAAGACAACTGTTAACATAGTTCAGAGAATATTTATTGACGTGGAGAGATGTTCTTGATCAATAAAGAGTGCAACATTAACAACTGCTCCCTTCTTGTTTAAAAAAAAAAAAAAAAAAAAAGTCTAGTGGTAACTGACAGAAGACCCAAGAAACAGACTCCTAAACTGATGATGGTGAACACAGAAAAGAATCCTAATTTGCACTGCAGAACTGGGAAACAGCAAAACACAGAGCTGGAGCTGGAAGTCTATTGAAGAAGCAATTCAAGATCCTCTCCAAGTCATTACAGCTGGGTGACTGTGCCCCACCCCAGCAAAGCACTGAAAGTTTATTCCCCGAAGAAGCTAAGTGCATTAAAAACAGGAGGATTAAATGAAAATGTAAATACTGCCCAAGCCCTCTTCTCCAGCGGGCTGGAAGCCTGACATACATCCTCCAGAGAGGAGGTTGCAAGATTCTTCTCTGCTAAATCTGGCCAGCCGAAGAGAAAACATAAAGCACAGTGACATGTTCCTGATCAGATCCAGTAAGATCACCCTGTGGTGAAGCCCATAGTCAACAAACCCCATCCACACACACAGAGCTTCCAGTTAGCTTTTTTTCCCCTCCACTTGGCAGATACCAAGAGTCACCAGCTGCTAGAAGAAATATTCTAATGTCAAAGAGATGGTAAGAGCAAATAGAAAAAAGAAACCAAGGTTATCAAGCAAGAAGAAAAACAGGGTTTTTTTTTAATTAAAATTCTCAGAGAGAGGAAAGAATATATGCATCTAAGAAACAAGAACAAGCTGTTTAAAAAAAAAGGAAATGGGAACAAGGCAGAGCTCTTGGACATTTAACTATATGAAAAAAATGACTAAGGGATAAAAGATACAGATGAGGTATGTGAAAATAAAGTACAGACTAGATCAGCTAAATGGATGGAGTTCAAAAAAGAGAGAAAGAGAAGACAGGAAAAAACAGAGGGGAGGCTATCATTAAATAAATAAGTTGGGGGGAGGGTATAGCTCAGTGGTAGTGTGTGTGCTTAACATGCACAAGGTCCTGGGTTTAATCCCCAGTACCTCTATTAAAATGAATAAGTAAATAAATAAACCTGATTAACCTCCCCCCAAACAAAAACAAACAATAAATTAATAAATAAAATGTTTTTTTAAATAATTAATTGATTAAATCAACCAGCTTTTCTCAAATTGAAGGACATCAGTTTCTTGATTGAAAGGACTCTTGAGTGTCCAGAATGGGTGAAAATAAACCTCCATGACGGAACATCATTATACAATTTCAGAATATTGGTACAAATAGATTTTTAGCCACTTCTAAAGAAAAAGAAATGAGTGACCTAGAAAACATCAAGAATCAAAACAGCTTCAGATTTTTTGACCCAGCACAAAAGTTGCAAGGCAATAGTAGCTAATAGTTAGGGTAGATTTTAACTATATTGTGCTAGATTAAGTGCTTTACAGTTCATCCTGACAACAATCCTGTGAAATAGGTACTACTATTATCTGTTTTACAGGTGAGAAATCTGAGGTACAAAGCAACGAAGTCACTTACCCAGATGACTCAGGTAATAAATGGTGGAGCTGGGATTTGAACCAGGCAGTCTGGCTGCAGAGTCCATGGTCCTAACTGCTCTATCATACTGAAGCAGTGCCTTCAAAATTAGAAGGGAAAAGCACATCCAGCCCAGAACTATGTATCTGGCCAAATTATCAATACATGAAAAAGTAAATAATTTTTTAGATATGCGTGTTCTCAAAAAAAATATGCATCTAATACACCCTTTCTTAAGGACTAATATTGTATGATTCCACTTCTATGAGGTGCATAAAACAGTATGTGTAGAAACAGAAAGTAGAACAGTGGTTCCCAGGGACTGTGGGGAGGTGAAAGGAGTTGTTTTGAATGGGCGCAGAGTTTCAGTTTGGGATGATGAAGTGGAGATGGATGGTGGTGATGGTTGCACAATAATGTGAATGTACCTAATGCCACTGGACTGTACACTTAAAATGGTTAAAATGATACATTTTATGTTTAACAAAAGGGGGAAAAGCTACTAGAGTAAAAGGTATGCCACCCAAATGAAGGATTGAAGCCAGAAAGAAGAAAGTTGGTATTCAGGAAGCAAGAAATCTGACTCAAGAGCAAGGAAAAAGGAAGCCCCAGGAAAATGAAGAAGGGCGATCCCAGGATAGCGGCTGTGCGTTAGGCTCAGAATACAACCACTTCAGACTGGAGCAGGTCAGGTTTGGGGAGTGATGTCTCCAAAAAGAGGAAAAAAATATTTCCTGAACTTATTGAGAAGATATGCAGCCAACTGGGGGTAAAACTGAGGATAAATTAATAATTACATAAGAACCTAAGCAAACAAACGAAAAGTAGGTGATGATTATTCCTGGGAAAACACAAGAGTTGTGATAAAAAAAGAAAAGTAATCTTTATACTTTTTTCTACTACATGGCTCAGCAGTAAATTGTATATATCTAGTCATAGTAACGTGAACACTAAATATTGATCTAACCAAAGTTATGATAGAACTACATCAAGAAGATGGGGGGAGGTGAGCAGTATGTACCTGGGTGGCCAGGTGAGGATGGAAGCTACATTCTTACATACCTTCATAAAAATCAACAGGCAATGCCTAAAAGAGTAAACTCAAGAAGTGGCTCAGACATATGTATTAAATACCAAAATAAACAATGACAAGATTTAAAAGCAGTTGTCTCTGAAAAAGCAGAAAATTGAGGAGATGGAGTGGTTTGGAAACTGCTATTTTTTGTAATAAATCTTGGAGAACTATTTGACTCTTTAAACCATGGATATATAAGTTTGGTAAAAGTCAAAACTAATTGTTAATAAAGAGGACCAACACAACTCTAAATCTTCTCCAGGTAGTCCAGAAAAGTCTGTTTTTACCTCCTTGTTTTCTCAGATCAAACTTGCTTTTTTCCAAGCAGTAGTTTTCTGCACAACTCCTGTGTGATTCTCTGCTATTTGTATACACATTTTCATGAAATAGGCTTTTGTGAGCTAGCCTGAGAACTTGACCATGGCTCATATTACTTCTCTGGAGACGTGTATTTCAAATTCTAACCAAAAAACTTCCAAAAATCCTTTGAAAACTTCTGTTTATTAACTGGGGACTGCATGATCCATTCCCATTAGACTTTACATACAAAACAGCTGAAAAGACATTTGAAAAATTATAGAATATTGCAATTGCATTCAACACTGTGCCAACTGATACAGTCAATGAGTGATGTGGCTACTGGAAAGAAGAGTCAGGGGAGGGTCATCAGGGAAGACTTTGTCAAAGAGGCCCAATTCAAGCTGAACCTTCAAAGATGGATTGTAGCTTGTATAAATGGTGGTATCCATCAGGACTTTCCATGCAAGTGACAGATACTCAACCCAAACTAGCTAAGCCAAAAATGGAATTCTTTGGCTCACTTAAGTAGGACATCCCAAGGGGTCTAGCTTCAGGCAAAGATTGATCCTGGGTCCAAAAGTGTTGCTAAACTTTCTCTATCTCCATTGTTCTCTACAGTTCCCGTCTTACCTTGCAGCTTTGCAGCATGGGGTGCTGATGAGGTGGGTGGCTAAGTTGATTGGCTGTACGTCAGAATCCCAGGGGAAGACCCTGATTGGTCCTCCATGGGTTCAGGTGAATGGGTACTATGATTGGCCAGGCCTGAGTCAGCTGCCCAAAAAGGGGAGATGGGAAATAAATCCTGGGCTGCCCCAAATAATACCTATTACATCCAGTGTAATTGTACATAACAAATATGCTCTAGTGGAGATTTATTAGAGCCTGGGCCAATTGGCAGTGTAAGTAAAAATGCCTCATAAATGCTAAAGCACCATGAAATGTTGGTTGTGAGTCAGTACTAAATGTAAGTCTACATTGGCCCTGCCCCACCAAACTGCAATTACTCCTGGATCCTTAGCTCTCTGAATGTTTTAAGTTTTTCTTTCCTCCTAGCAGATTCATTTGTCACAGTTTCCCCGGGTATTGGCCTCTTTCTTCTAACAGAGTCTGCTTCCAACTGCACTGAAAAATTTGCTCATGTCATTTTTCAAAGAAAGTCAAGAGGAAAAAAAAAAGTCCAAAGTTGGAATAGTTCGAAACTGAAAACATAATGGATGTATGTGCGTGTAATCAGATTGTTCTCAGCATCTTTCACTCTACCGTTTCTCTAATCTATTGAGTCATTTTCTTGGCCTCGCTGAGCTAGTCCTCAAACAAGCCAAAAATATTTTGCTGATACTAGCTGCAATTTATTGAGTGATGGGATATTTGTTAAGTACTTTGAGACCAAGCTTATAGCCCTGAAGATTAGGCAATTAATTAGTCGAGAAATATTTTTGCCATCTAGAAAAAACAAACTTCAGATTAATTAACTGTCTATATTGGGATTTCCAATTTTTATAAGCCTACTTTAGACATTTGATTTTTAATTAGGTGTGAGGTGTTCACATTGACAATGTGAAGTAGGCTGATGCCTGCATGTGCTTCTGATAAACCTCTAGTTGCTGTCATCACAAGTACCTAATGCGACATTGAACTTTGTACTCGAAGACAGGGTGGATGAACTACCTGTGAGTCTGAGTTTTGCTAAGAAGACCTTAAGCCACATCTTCATAATACTCTTCTGTAATGGATTAGTAAAAATTTAAGACACAGCCTTCACTTCATTAGCACAAAATTACCAAAACAAGGCATTCCTAGATATTTACCCAAGGCCATTCTCAGTCCACTTTTTCCTTGCCAGCTTCCCACGACAGAGGCTGAAAATTGCAGGTGTTCACTTTCCCAGCCTCCTCTGCAGCGAGGGATGGCCATATGATCCAGGTCAGGCCAGTTGGATGGAAGAGAGAGATGACTGGGGAACTCGGGGGAAGGTTTTTTTTTTCACCTCCGTAAAAGACAAGATGCATTGGAAGGGAGCCTTTTTGTTTCCATCCTTCCTGCTTCCCTCCTGTTTGGTTCACATTTGAGAAGGTGATGCCGGGAGCTCTAGCTGCCACTTGCAACCACTGCTGAGACACTGAGTGTGACAAAAAAAAAAAAAAAAAAGCCCAGGTCACTGGGAATGTCCTGCCTCCACATTTCATGTAAAATAACATTAATCATCTCCTACTTTTCAGCCTTTGGGCATTCTCTCACTTTCAACCAAGGCACACTTTAGCTTTAAATAATTCAAAGATATGAACTATTTATCCGGTAACTGTTCTATGTTCTCCCCTTCCTGACTGTACCTGGGTTTACTTGTGTATCTAGTCTCCCTAAGTATCCCACGTGGCCAGTGGAAGCAGATTCTGCTCCTATTTCCAAGGGTGATTGTTGGTTGGTTGACTTGGGTCAGTCAATAAATTCCACTCCCCAGGCCTTAAATGGGGATTGCGTCAAGGGTTAGCTGCCACTTAAGCTGTCCATCCAGGGTGAATCTTTGGATTCTTGCTTGGAATGCTGGAAAAGAAGTGTTCTCTCACCTTCTCAACTACTCACATATGAATTCTAGGACGCTATAACCATTTGCCACTGTGAAGTAAGTCAGCCTTTGGAAGAAGTTGATGCTTCAGAAGGCAGAACAGAAAGAAACTAAGTCCATGATAAAGTCACTGAGGATCACCCTAGTTTTGGACTTGCTATTACATGAGCTCATAAATCTCTTTTATTAAAGTCAGTGTGAGTTGGAGTCTCTGTTCTTTGCAACTTCAGAATGCCTTCTGATTTGATATACTTCCCATTTGGACAGTTAGGCAACAGGCAGAGAGGAAAACCAAATGGAAATCATTTAAGAGGCAAAAGCAAAAACACCTCTCCGTAAGTGAACCCTGTTAGGTAGGTGTGTGGTCATCCATCCTTTCTTCCCTCATCAAAGATGGAGGGAAAAGTGATATATTGAACTGCCCCATGTAATGTGCCCTGCCACTTGCTCTGCTGGGCTTGGGCAAGTTACTTAACCTGTCTGTGCCTTGGTCTCTGTATATGTAAAGTGGAGACCATAATAGCACCTGTCTTTTAGGGAGTCTCTGAGATTAAATGAGATAATACATATAAAGTGCCTCTAACGGGGCCTGTTCATAGTAAACACTCAGTAGATGCTAATTATTGTGATTATCAGGAATCCTCAGTCAACTAGGGATCATGTGAGAGAGGACAGACGTCTCCTGCCAAATCTTCCAAATGATCTCTGTACAAGACACCGTCTTGCGGCTGAAGAGCTCACGCCTCTTCTTTTGGTCAAAGAGAGCAAATAAGATTCTTCTTGCAGATTACCAAGATGGCCCATCTCCTGAGCTCAAACACAGACCTCTTACCCAAACCTCACCCCTGCCTTCCAGAAGGACCTGGAGCACTGGCCCTCACCATCTGTGAAAGAAGATGAAAAACACCCCCCATCCCCTTACCCCAGGAGTCCAGAGCTAGCCCTGTTCCCAGCAGCACACCAGCAGCACAGCCCAGCATGAGGAGAGAGCCCACCCTGGGTGGGTGTTTGTACTTGGCAGTTGCCCACCCCACCCCGTAATCCCTGAGGACGGACCAGGATGGACTAGTAAACCCGGAGGGAAAGGGAGAAACCCAGAGACTGAGATGCAGCCTCTATAAACAGGGTTCATGGAACGGCTGCAACGGTGATTTCATCCCTGGCCAAGGGTGCCATAAAAAAAAAGAAATATTCAGTGATCGCCATTGCACGTCGCTGTAAAAGACTTAGAATCGGGGCCCAGAAAGCTCGGCTTCCAGCAACATTCTGCTTTGACAGGACTTTAAAATGCCTTCTGGAGTCAAGTCAGGGAGACAAAATTCTTAAGGTAACTGAGTGCAGCAAATAACTAAGTATGAAGAATTCACTCTAATTGCCAAAAAGGAATATGGCCAAGGCTTCTAAGGAAAGGGGGGGTAAAGTGAAAAAAGAAGGCAGAAACATTATGATAAGAAGAGAAGGGATGTTCATTTTCAAGCAGGAGATAAGATATGGATTAAAGTTCATCCTCAGAATAATGTAGCAAGAAACTTTATAGCCAAGCTGACTCCAACCGGAAAGGTCCCTGTTTCTCGGATCTCTTTGAATTATAGGGAAAACTAATTGGATCTTCATGTTTACTATGGAGGAAACCAAGTGTTACTCGGGATGTAAATCCTGGAGGTACTTAAAAAAAAAACAACATTGACCTTTACAAGCCTCTAAACTTACAGATCTGTAAGGAGAAAAAAAATTGATTTCCTGACCTTTAACTGGTTCCTTGTCATTTTTTTTTTTTTCTCTCCACACAGGGGCCTCCAATCCCCTCACTCTCCCCGTCGTGTTAATTTTCGGACTGTGCCCTCTGTCCTAGGTCAGACCCAGGGGAAAGGAACGGGCCCATTCTCCAGTCCAGCCGGGGAGAGGCAGGTCCGGGCTGCGAGGTGACTCCTCCCTGCTAAGACCCTGCAAGAAGCCTGTCCCCTCTCAGCATCCTCCACTGTCTCTAGAAGCTGGCTCACCTCTTCGCCAGTCCCACGACGAAGAGATGACTACCAGGTTTGAGAACCTACTGTGTGCTGGGTGTTGTGGTGTGACATTTTCAGACATTCATTCAGATATTAATTCATTAATTAATTAATTTCAGACATTAATTCATTAATCCTCACATCAGCCCTATGAGTTTGGGCCTCTACTTGGCTACACATCTCTCTCTCGTTTCCCATCTCAGGAGCCCCTGTTCCCCTACCCGTTTCCTCTCTCCTCCTTCTCCCTGTCTTCAGCCCCCCTGGCCTGCGAGCAGAGGTGAGGTGAATGGAGGACAGCACCCTTTGCACTCTGAGTCCTCGGGGCTGGTGGGGCAGTTGTTGGAGAGATGAGGAAGCTGAGGCCTAGAGACGGAGAGTGACTTGCCGCCAGAGGCCCACCAGCTCCTGAGAGGCAGGGCCAGGAGCTCCCCCGACCAGCCTCGTTCCACCGCCGCACACAGCACTTTTTCATTCACTGAAGCCTGGTCGAGAAGGCCACAGTGACTCACCATTCTTCGACGTGAAGTAATTCCCTGTGAGGCATCTGGCATCTTTAGTGTCAGCGTCTATGGGCGAGGGGAACTTGGAGGTCACTGCAGGACTGGAGGCAAAAGTGGGGAGTGAGGGGGCAGAGGAACAAATGGACACAACCAGGGAGAAGCCAGATCGTAGGAATGTTAGACTCATGAGGCAGGGGATGGACGACACTAAGGGATTTGTCATCGTGAATTTATCCCTAATCCTAATGCAAACATGACCCTTCTCAAAGTAGGCAAGGAGCTAGGCAGTGTGATCTGACCTACGTCGACTTGGGGGGCCTGTATGGGACCACAGGTCATTACTCTTTGCCACCTAAAGGGTTTACAGCAACAGCTCCTGCTTTTAAGTCATTTACTTACCATTATGAAGATTTTTGTCGTATTTCTGAACTATCTGCAATATTATTTGCTTAAGAGTTTAGATCAATTTTTAAAAACAGAAATAGAATTTTAGGGGAATTTTGTCTCAGTACTGTAAACAGAAAGTCAGTATCATTTGCCATAAATAGCGGCATAATAATAAATACAATGAAAACAAAACAAGGTTATTAGATTCTTGTTGGCTACTTGCCTATCAGAGGCTCTGAGCCTGAGCTTTTTTCTCTATTTGTTAAAAAAGATTACCAAGTGTTAGGTGTTAAACACAGGGCCAAATGGAAATTATCTCCTTGCCCTGAGTGAGAAAGATTGACAGAGAAGTTAAATGCTGTTGAACACCTAAATCGTCTTGAGAACTGCCGTGGTCTTCACACCAGACATTTGGGAATTCTGTGGGCCTCTTTCATGTTTCTCCAAAAAGCAACACCGGTTATACAAAAGAAGGAACAATTCATCAAAGACCTGTTATCCAGCCCTGTGAATTGGGGTAATTCACTTCTCTGGGCCTCAGTTTTCCTCATCTGAGAAATGGGAGAGTTAGACCAGCTCATGTCTTTTAGTCTTTACCAGCTCTAGATCTTACTTCGTCTATAACCTCAGAAAACAAATATCAGATCTGGGACATAGGACAGCTTGGATGTAATGCACAGCCAAATGGGCATTTGAAAAGTGGTGGAGAGTGTGCTAGCAGCCCTGAACACTGGAGAAGGAAAGTATCACAGACAAAAGTCCCCTTCTTCTCAGCCTCACCTGGGGCCACCCAAGAATGCTCAGACAGTGAAAGTGTAAAACTCCAGTCTTTTCATATTCAACACTCAGATTTCACAGCTAAATTGTCTAATTTGTAGTGAGAAAATTAGACTTCATTTAAAAAATAATATTTACTTTCTTACATGGAGCATCCTGAGTAGGCTGGTTTCTGTTTGATTAGGGGGTGGTTTAGAGCAGTGTTTAGGAACTTGGCCTGAATTCCATCACTTATGAAGGGTATGACTTGGGCAAGTAAGTCCCCATCTTAAAAAGGGGGGTTAATAATGATACCTGCTTGTGGTGGGTACCATTATTAAATTAAATTGTGGTGGCTGGATGAGAAAATACGTGTACAGTGTTTGGCATAGTATCAAGCAAACAGTAAATGAATAAACAAAAATATTAGCTGTTAGTATTTCCTGCACATCTTGTTGGCCTTTCTACTTGTTGTCCCAATACGGTCTCTCTCTCTCTCTCTCTCTCTCTCTCCTTACCCCCCCCCCCCATTCTAGTGCTTTCTTCCTGTCTTGATGATCACCTTTCTCATGCTCCGGATGGCACCTCTCCTATTGCTGTCTCCGTGTCCTTCACCAGACACAGTCAGCACTCAATAAATCTGTTGAATTGTGTAGAGGCCCCTTTGAAAATAGTGGAAGCAGCCTTTAGCTGAAAACAGGAAAGATTTTACAGGCACGTTTTTACACTGCCTTCAGACTGGCTGCCGAAAAACATAAGCCAAAAGAAAGTATGCTATATACCGGGAGTATTTGTGCAGCATATTCAATCTTTATAGGATTTAGGCGAAACAATTCCTACTTTGCTAGATTAAGGTGGGGAAAAGAACATAATCTCCCACTTCTGTTTCATTTCACCCCAGGATAAGGAAGAAAAGAGGATGCAAGTTTCCTTAACTGCCCTGGTTTTCTTCTTGGATTCATCTAAGTGTGTTTACAAAATATACACAGTGGATTCCTTAGTAACACACACATGATTAGCCCCTTCAGATATCTGAAAGATATATGAATTGCTGAACTGCTGATGAGAAAGATCCACAAATAGTTTTTTTTTTAATTGGTTTAGTAAAAGATTATTTCCAGTCAACAATTCCCTAGTTTAGTGGCAGAAGATAGATCTGTTTTCCATAAAAGTTAGATGCCAGACTTTTGAATCACTCCAAACAAAAACCATTCCCTTAAAGAGCCACTTGCTATCGCTTGTTTTATAGCAAAAAATAAAAGTCAAGATAGAAACTGTTATCGGGGAATGGCATGCTGAAGAGGCACCAGAAGTGATAAGAACACAAACAGTTCTTAGTCCTTTCTTAAATTTCCAACTACTGCTGCAGGATAACACTGTGCTTCGTTGGAAACAAATAAACAACATAAGCCAACTTGCCCTCATTTGTTTCCGTCAGCCCTACAGAGCTGCTGCCTCCTACATACACAGCTCTTTAGAACAGAAGATGCTTTCTTGCCTAACTTTTACTTGGTCTTCGGAACGTCCCTGGGAGGCAAATAGGCTGGGTGAGAGAGGTAACATCAGAAACAACCCAGATGTCCACCAGTTGTTGAATGGATGCATAAAATGTGGTATCTCCATGACATGGAATATTATTGGAGCATAAAAAGGAATGACATATTGATATGTGTTCCACCCCAGGCGAACCTTAACAACATTAGGCTGACAGAAAGAAGCCAGTCACACAGGACCTTACATGTGATTCCATTTATATGAAGTATCCAGAATAGGCAAATCTACAGACAGGAAGTAGGCTCATGATTGTCTAAGGCTGAGTGAGAGAGCATGATGGGGTTGGCGTAGGAGGTAGCCAAAGGGTCAGGGATTTCTTTTGGGCGGTTGTGAAAACGTTCTAAAATTGATTGTGATGACCATTGCACAACTCTGTGTACTAAAAGCCAGTGAATTTTAAACATAAAATTGTGTGATTTCTTGTATCTCAATAAAGCTGTTTTTAAAAAGAGAGATGACATTGTGGAGTCTGCTTTTGGTATTAATGTGGGTTCACTTACTTACTGTGTGAGCTTAGCCACATTATTTCAACTTTCTGAGTCGCAGCCTTGCTTGCAAGGTGGTGTAGCGGGACGCTCAGGGCCCGCAGAGGGCCTGGAACAGCGCCGCGTGTGTAGTCAGCACTCGAAAACCTGCTGCTCTGACTGTGACCATCCTGACGGTGCGCTCACTGAGGCTCGGCAGGTAAAGAGCCTCGATGATGGATGGGAAATGGGCCCAACTGGCCTCCTGCCAACGTGGCACAGACCTGCCTTCTTCATGGCTGAGGCACAACAGAAAATCAGAAGGAACGTCAGATTCAGAAGCAGAAGAACTAGGCACTGACTCCTTGCCATCAGCTGGCCCTGTGCGGGCCGTGGGGCATGGTACAGGGCTGGGTAGATGCTGTCCCCGCCCTAACGGAGGTTACAGAGGAGCACCTGGGAGAACCGGACATGCTTCACGATCCTGCTCAAGTTACTTAACTCTTCTGAGGTTCAATACCTGCAAGTGTCAGATGAGAATAACAGTTATGCAGAACCTGTAAGATTGGTGTGGCGACTTAATCAGATTATCTAAAAAGTAAAGTATAAACTACAGTGCCTGACACTATAAACACTAACAGCTGATATTACTGTCTTATTTATTACTATCATGTGCAGTAGTATTGTGTCCATGGCCAGAGAACAATCTATTCAACCTCCATTAGCTTATTTCCTTATTTGTGAGCTGGAGACATTAATGGTTATCTCTAGCTGTTTATGCAAGCCTGATAAGACAATTTGTGTAAAAAGCAGTTTTGATACGGGATTATTATTTTCATTCCATGAAAGCAGCACCACTCTGAACCTTGAGGGGACCAAAGTATTGCTTTGTTTTGCCTCAAACAGCAAGCCCTTCTAAATTACAACCCTGGGAAATCAAGATGATAGTAAATTATTCGGGCCATCCCCTGGCCTGGGGGACTTAGGGTTAGGGTTCAGGTAGTAAGTCCTAGAGTAAGTGGACGTGCAGCCGGGCTGCAGATTGATGAGCGCTGAGAGGAGCCGGTTATTTGATCCCCAGGAAATGTTTCTGTGCTGGGGTCACTGTTGCCAGCTTTTGAATCAAGAAGGCAGCACCTTTCAGACCAGAGAGTTCAGTTCTATTTATCAAGTCAGGAGACGTGAGAGGAGCGACAAGCATGATGAAAGCAGGGCACTAGCCCGGCCTCCAGCCGGCCCCAGTGTAAGAGGGAGGGACCCAGGCAGAGCGCCTCCTGCTTCCTGGGGGCTTCCAAGGATTTCGGGGGGGTCTTCCTCAAGAGTGCCTTCCTCACCTCTCCAGACACCATCAGCAGACACCAGTTCATTCCATAAACATTTATGGAACACAGACCAGGGGCCCAACCACTGTTCTGGGCACAGGAAATCTTCATTTATGAATTGATTCAAAAAAATAAACATTGAGCACTTACTCTTTGCCAGACACTTGGATAACTGGAACAATGACTGAGACACAGCCCCTCATGTAGTTGCCAGTCTAGGAGGGAAGAGACGCAAATCAGCAACTACAGAGGATAAACAGTGACAGGGAGGACGGCACAGGGTGCTATCAACCCAACCCGGTGTAAGGGAATCTAGGGTGGCTTCCCGGAGGAGGTGATAGAGCCAGGAAATGAAGGATGAGTAGAAGTTAGCCACATAAAAAGCAAGAGGAGACAGCAAGCAGAGGGAGTAGTGGCTTCAAAGGGCTAGGTGTGAAACCCACAGTGTTTTTGCAGAAGGGGAAATAGTTCCATTTGGGTGTAGTTCAAAAAAAAAAAAAGTGCATGATGGAAACTGGCCGGAAATACAGCTAAAAAGGTTGGCTGCAGACACATATCACCCACCTGCTCAAACGACTTTGTGGTCTTCCTGAACTGGCCGAAACACTCCAAGAATACTGGTGTGTGGCTCAAGAGAAAAGGCAAAGAAACAATTGTTTGAAGCAGTAAGAGTACCTTGTTGTGTGTGCCACCTTCTGTGGGCTGAGGAACAGCAGGGGTTCCTTCCTCAATGTTCACTGCCTGTGAGGCTGCCTCCCCAGGCTGAAATCCTGACTTAGCCAGTTTCAGTCCTCCAGGAAGGATCTGTGCCCCCAAACCTAGAGCAGGCACACACTGTAAACAATAACCCCAAAATATGGGTTCTCTCAGTGACCCCAAGTTCATAACTTGAAATCAAAACACCTCATTGCACCCTCTTCCTCCTCTCCGTCCAATATGTTGACTTGGCCTTTGAAGTCACTAAAAACTCCCCAAAGAGAGGAGACCCCTAGAGGCGAGTTGGCCCCATGTCAAGGAAATGAATCAAACTCGCGCTTTTATGTTACGGCTTCACATCCCTCGCGTGTTTTCCAGATTTGTGTGTTATCTGGCCTCCGTGATTCTCCCAGGGTTCCCATCTAAGGCACTCCCTTGAGTTGTTTCCTGTAAACTGTTACTGAGAATTTCGTGCAAGAGGCACCTGCCACATGCTGGGTGTGGGGCAGAGGGGAAGGATGTCCAGCAGCCCGAGCGACACGGCAGGGAGCCCGGGCGGGGCAATGGGCAGAGGCTGCTGGCTTTCCCCACTGGAGTGAGAGACACAGGGCAAAAGAGGGACGACACACCAGGAGCCAGCTTAAAAGGCTTTCCTTGGGAGACAGATGCGTATTTTTTTCTCTACGCTTGACTGAGGATGGCAGGGCTTAGAACTGTGCTTCTCAGATGCGATGGGCATGGGAACTACCTGGGGGCTTGCTAAACTGCAGCTTCTGATGCAGCACGTTGGAGGCGAGGCCTGAGGTCCAAGTTTCTAAAAGACCACATTGTGTTAGTTCTCTATCGCTGCCTAACACATTACCCGAAACTTAGCAGTATGAAACGACAAATACTTCTCATGCACACAGTTTCTGAGGGTCAGGAAGTTGGAAGCAGCTTAGGTGGATGACTGTGGCTTGGGCTTTGGGGTGAAGTGACAAGCCAGCTGATGAAGTGACAGCAGGCTGCAGACTCCAAAGGGACCATGCAGACCCTTCCAGGCTCAGGAACATCAGTCCCTGCTGGCAGGAGGCTTCAGTTCCTCACCACATGGCTTCTCCACAGGGCAGTTCAGGGTATGTCTTCCCCGAAGATGGAAGCCACAGTCTCATTACACACAATCCCAAAAGTGACTTTTTACTATCACTCTCGCCATATTCCATTTGTCGGAAGTGAGTCGTTAACTCCAGCCCTTACTGAAGGTAAGAGGAATTAAGCACCACCCTTTGATAGGAGGAGAATCAACACTCTGTTGACATATTTTAAAAACCATCACACATGCCACTGCTGCTGGTCCTTGGTCCGTACCTGGAGAGACAAGGGCTTAGAACAGTCCCCATGGTCATAGTACTGAGGTTGGAAAGTCACTTAAGTGACTCATCAGTACCTCATCTGAGAAACTGGCACAATGGAACCTGTCATGAAGGGTTGTTGCCTTATGAGATGAGGCACAGAAACTGCTCAGCACAGCCCTGATGTGTAGAAGTGCTCATTTAATGGTAACCAACGTTACCATTATCCATGATGTCATCATTCGAGAAGCTGACCTGCTCCTCAGTGTCAGGTGCAGGCGGCTCTGGGCTTGGCCCTCCTTGCTCCTTGATCCCAGACTTGGCTCAGCGCAGGCAGCCTTCTGTCCAGTAAAGCAGGAAGGTGTGGACCGCACTGTGCCAGGGTTATCGAGAGCCCTCCCTTCTTCCTGTTCTCCAGCTTCCCACACAGGGGTTGGGCGGGTGGGTGAGTGGCTGGAAGGGACAGAAGCGAATGCCTAGACAGCATGAAACCAATGTTCGGGCCGCGGCACAGACAGCCTTAAGGTAGTGATGGCAGGTTTTAAGAGTCATCTTAGAACAAGATCTGCTGAATCAGAATCTCTGGAGACGGAGTCTGCTAATCCGCATTTATAACACACTCTCTAGGATAATTCCTGTGCACACTAGCCTTTGAGAAGCACTGCAGACAGATCCGAGAGATTTATTTGCTCACCTACCTCCCCCCTCACCTCCCAAAGAACGGGAAGGCTTGACTTTGAGTTCCTGAGAACAATAATGAGCTGTCCTCCTGGGGCCCCATCTGAGACCAGAGCTGGACTGGCCTCAGGGTTGACCCGGTGCAGAACTTCTGTCCTGGTGACTAATGATGCAGCGTGGCCCAGCCTGGCTGCGGTTTGTCTGCAGGCCCCGTGACAGGCCCATCCACCCAGATAACCGCAATCTTGTTTTGTGGGATCAAATACTGGCTCAGGATTTATGAGTCCAAGGAACGACATGACTGTGCTAGCAAGGGGGCAGTGGAGGGCGGGGGGCAGCCTCTTCTCCCCTGGAGCCTTGGCTGCCTTACCTAGCTTCGGGCCGCCGGGCAGGCCCCAAAGACAGGCTGCTGTTTTGGGTTGGGAAAGGGTCAAGGTGCCAGCAAAGAGCAAGGCCACTGCTCTGTGTCTCCACCCACCCCTTCCACTTGTGCCAGAGGGAAGACTCATCGCTTGGTACACCCTAGTGCATTTTGTCAGTCCAAAACGAAGACTGGGTTAAAAATAAAAAAGCATCATTCTCCCTTTCTGTAGCCAGAGAACGGAAAAAACGTTTGTCCCTCTATCCCCCCACAGCTGGCGCTGATGGCTCACCGAGGCTGCAGAGCTGCTGCAGGCCTGGGTCGTGACTTGCAGATGGGCATCTTTCTCTTTGTTCTTCTTTTGGGAACTTGAGAGTCTGTGTCTCATCCAGCTCTCGACAATGAGAAAGTTCCGGCAAAGGCCAACCTGACTGTCCAGGCGTTCTGCTTTCTCCGATGGTAGCAGGGCAGCGTTCATTCACTGATTTATTCATGTAGCTGACTTTGATGACATGCTGTTTGCCGGACACTTTCCTAGGCAACTGGGTAAACAGCAACTACCAAGACCAATGACGGAGCGTACGTTCTGGGGGGATGCTGGTGGAGACAAATAATACACAAGGAAACGTGTAAATTAATGAGACAACTTCCAGTGGTGAGGAAGCAGGCTTGGGAAGTGGCTAGGAGAATTTTTAACAGGCATCAATCAACCTGTGCTGTGTTGGAGAAAGCGAAAAATTAGAAACTGATCTGCAACCTAGACTTTCAGTTCTTTTTCTTATTTCTCTTCTGAAATGGTTCCCTGGCTTAAGGACTATCCTTCACTCACTTTTCACTTCCCATTTTGTTCGGATGGAACATCAAGCAGCCTCACAGCCCAGAGACCCCATTAATGGCATGGTTGTTACTACACAGATTTGTCCAGGTCAGGTTTTATTGCTTTTGGCCCAAGGCTGCTGAAAAATTTACAGGACAGAGAGAGGTACAGTGTGGTCTACTGAGCAAGTTGCTGAGTTAGAGTGAGTTTCTGTGCTTGAAGATACTTAGCATTTAAAAGCAATTTCATAAAAGTCATCATTAGACTAATATATCACAATGGCAATTCAACAATGATGTCTAAAAGTTGTTAACTGTGATTTTAGAGCAGCCAGTACAAAAAAAAACCTTGAATATGGGGTTGGGTGTATTTTGTTTATACGTTATGGGGGTGATTGAACCCCCTGAGACCTGTGAGACACCGTGAACCCTGGAAAATTGCACGTGCACTCACATAAAATTTCAGGGTCCATGAACTCCCGAAGTCCATCCATGGATTCCCCGTGGGGATCCAAGGACCTCAGTTTCCTGCTCTAAAATTTATACTCATGGAAAGAAATCCAAGATATTTTTAAATAAAAAAAAATAAATTGCATACCGTATATTCAGCATGATTTCATTTTTCTCTTAAATGCTATATTTACCTGAGGGGAGTGAGGTCAAGGGAAAGGATGATTTTTACCTTTTATTTTATATACTTCATTTTGAATTATTTCATACAGCAAACACATTACTTTTGTAATAGTAATTTCTTGGGAACATTTAGCCTTCAAAAATAGGAATCATGCCCATGACTGAGTCAGACAATGTACTTAACCATTTCTGGGCAACTGGTCTTGAGTGAGAACCAGTGCTTCCAGGAGGCTGTGGCGTGGACAGAATAGAAAGGGCCAGATGTGAGGTCACGTGGAAGGTCTGTCTCAGGCTGCTTTAGAGGTAGGGTGGCTGCATTTAGGAGTTCAGTTGGGAAGCCATAGAATAACTGGGAAATACATCTCTGAATGCACTTGTCTTAAGTGAGGAAAGAGGAAATTGAGCATGTGGAATGGGCTCCTCAGAGCATTTTAGGTTCCGCTGGAGAGGTCTGCAACATACAGCGTTTTGATCAAAGATCTCTGTCCTGGGAGGCTGATGCCAGTAAGAGCCCATGATGAGTCCTCATCAGAAAGAAGCAGGGCTGACCCAGGAAATGGGAGTAATGAACCTAGTTTCCCCAGTTCCAAACCTGGGCACAGTTCACAGGGAAGGCTGACATGTTGGAGAGTATTTGCTCACACACACGTGGATGTAGAGAAGTTGGGTATCTCATGTTTTAAATCATGACCCACCCCCGACCTCCGCCGTCACGTCTGACCCAGAGCTGCTTCCTGCTAAGGTGGTGAGTAGAACAGACAAAGGTACGAAGAAAGACACTTTCCATCCAGGAATCATTGACTGCTCTGAGGATGGGTTTATATTCACACAGTGCATAAAAGGGAGCTCAGCCATGCAAGGAAGAAAGAGACTGCACCCTCCTCTGAGTTAGGTCCTGGCCCGTTTTTGCTGTTTTCCTCCCACCGTGAAACCATGAGCTGTTGAGAGCAGGCCTGTGTCAGCGTCTGCTCTGTTTTCCCTGGCCTTGGGGACTGGAGGCCAGTTACATTTACTGGAGCCACGCCATCTGCTGTGCACTTGGCCAGGCCTCCTTAGCTTAAGCTGCACAGAGTTAATCATCACACTTCACAACGGCTCTTCCAGGGGAGGCAGGAGAGTCAGATGATTAAGTTAGCTATTATTAACCTGATTTAGCAGTACGGGCAGAGCTCCTGCAAGACGGGGCCTAGCCCTGCAAAGATCTACCTGGCATCTCAGGCGAGGTGACACTTCTGTCCCACCTCCAGGGAGTAAGAGCATTTATGGGGTTGGGATCATTCTGGCCCCTCTTATCTTCCATTCCCAGTCCCTCCTTGAGGCCAAGACCATCTTGGGTATGAGGATGGCCCATGGCATCAATAGCCCATCATCCAGTCGCTCACTCAATATTAGCAGCTGTAAGTGTCACCATCCTCCATTCGTAGGGTGCTTTCCAGCCTACGCAGCACAGACACGTGGAGCAGTTCTCTAATCTGACCCTTACAATACATCGGTGAGCCCTAGTTGAGTGTCCTCACGTTACAAATTAGGAAACTGAGGCTTGGAGAGGATAAGGAATTTTTCCCAAGTCTGTTCATCTCATTAGTGGAAGAGAAGACACTTGACCCCAAGTCCAATGTTCTTTCCCCTCCACCAGGTGAGATTAGGCAAGGGACCTCAAGCAAAGCACGGTCCAGCACTGAATCCGAAAGTGTCCCTGGGCGTGATCTGGGTTTGCTCTGGACATAGCAAAGGAAGCAATCCTTTACCCGCCAAACAAAGACAATAATAGCTAGGTACATAGCTCTTACTTTGTTCAGACACACCATGAACAGTCTTTCTCCTGGTCCTCAAACTACCCGAAACAGAAGTTATCAAGATTCATTTCATTAATGAAGAAACCGAGGCTCAGAGACATCAGATGACTTGTCCACAGTCACAGATAAAAAGTTGGGTGCCAGGATTTCATCCAGGCAGTGGACCTGCTAAGGTCCCAACTCTTAACCGCTACGCTTGTCTCCCTGTCCCAGGGGGCTTGTTCCTCAGTCCATTTATCAGGCCACCCACCCCCAACCCGACGCCCTAAGGACCTTCACTTGGTAGCAGGTTAGTTGATTGAATCGAGCTGAATGCTTCCTCCCCATCTGTTAACACCCTTCAGCAATGGCGCGTTCGGGCCCTAAGAGCCCTTAAACCAGCAACACAAAATCCCTTCTTTCTGCAAAATTGATCTTTCAGATGTCGGTCAAAGTCCACGAGGACACAGAGACAGATTCCTCAAACAGGGTCTCACTCGGCAGCATAATTAATAAACGTCCTGAAGAGGGTCAGGGGAAAGATTTGCTGCCGTTTTGCTGGGCATCTGGGGAGTGAAACACAAGCAATTCAAATACATTTTTTATTTCCACTTATTGCCTTTGTCAAGAATCTCCATATTCCCTGCACCAGATGAATTTTTTTTTAATGGTTCCTTGTTTAAGTGAACGATAACTCCCCCTTCCAACCTCTGCCTGATAAAAAGAAAAACCACATACGAAGAAAAAGGGAAAGGCAAAAACCTAAGCCCCTGTTGTTGACAAGTTCCACGGATGAAAAGTTTTCTTTTTATCCAATATGCTTGTCCTCGTGTTTCAGCCGAAAAAAAAAATTTTTTTTCTAAAGGCACTAAATGCTAAGTTGATACAATTTTGGTGGAAAGAAGTAAACTTGTAATGGATTGCCCCCCCCTCCACCAAATGTGCTGATAATGAAGGCAGGATTTAAGATTTTGGAGAAGGTTTTTGCCAAAAAGCGAAAGAAATCCCCGGTGCCCGTGACCTGGAAGTCTCAGCCCTTCAAGTCCCGGAGTTCAGCCTCGGGTTCTGCTGTCCCCGCTGGAGACTCCGAATGATAGCTGCTGTCTCTTTGGATACAACTTGAATGAATTCCCAGGATAATGACCCGGCCTCCCATGATTTACTAACCTCACCTCTGTGCAGCCGCCCCATCAGGGCCGGTTAATCCTTTAATGGTCCCTGCAGTGTGTCCGGGGCTGCTCCGAAAATTCCACAGCCCTCCCTGGAACACCGAGGGGCATTGAATGCCCGGCTCCCCTCCCCTCCGCAGCCCCCCTCCCCCACCCCTTATCTTATCAGGTAGCTAATTCCCACAAATTATTGTGTGATTCCGGCAGAAGAATGAAACTGCTCTCAAATCATAAATTTGTCACTTTCTGGACAGCTGCTAAGTCAAGAAAATCTTGACCAAGTGGGGCTTAGTCACCGTTCTGAACAATTAAGATCCGTCAGTGCATGGTGGTACTCTCTCTCTTAAAGCAATGTTTATTGATGGGACGGAAGAAAACAGTTTATACAGAGATTAAACAGGGTATCCAGTCTTAAGTGGAGTGTAATCCTTCATCGGGGTTAACGTGACTCCCAACATACTGTCGCAGGCAGAAAGTCTCTGTGGTCCACAGCACCGTGTCACTGCAGCCAGCCTTCGGCTCCATATTTGCCTTAAGATGACGAACACCCAGGCTTCCTAAGTCTAGTCCTGCTCGGTGCTGAGAGTAACTTCCAGGGCTCTCAGAGAGAGCTGAGCCTCAGCAAGGACACTAAGGAATTTTTTTATAGATTATATATCCAAGCGTGCCCACTTCTCACTGCCTCCACCACTCCCAGCCTGTCCAAGCCACCTCTTAGATCATTGCAGGAGCCTCCTCATTTCTCTTCGTCCTTATCCCCTTCAGTTTATTCCACACACAGAAACCTGAGGGATCTTTTAATTTTTTTTCTTCAGTTAAAATTCACATATGATAAAATTAAACTTTTAAAGTACACAGTTCAGTGGTTTTTAGTGCGTTCACCATGTTGTGCAACCATCGCCTCTGTCTTGTTCTAAAGCATTTCATCATCCCCAAAGGAAATTCGCACGCATTAAGCAGTCACGGCCCACTCTCCCCTTCCCCCAGACCTGGCAGTCGCTAATCTGCTTTCTTTCTCTATGGATTTGCTCACACTGGACATTTCATTTAAATGGAATCATACGATATGTGACCTTTTTTGGCCTGGCTTCTTTCACTTAGCATGTTTTCATGTCTCATCTATGTTACAGCAAGTATCAGCACTTCATCCTTTTTTTATAACTGAATAATATTCCAGTGTGTGGATAGACTGCATTTTGTTTATCCGTTCATCAGTTAACAGACGTTTGGTTGTTTCCACATTTTGACCACTGGGAGCAGTTTTGCTGTGAGCATGCTCATACAAGCTTTTGTTTGAATATCTGTTCTCAATATTTTTGGTATATACCTAGAAATGGAATTCCTGGGTCATGATTCTTTTAATTCTTGAGTAAGTTCATATTACTCTTCTGCTCAAAACTCTCCAATGGCTTCCCACCTAGAATGAAAACAAAAATCCTTTCAGCTCTCTACAAGGTCCCTCTGTGTTCTGGCTCTTGCAACCTCTCTGAACTCATCTATTGCTGACTCACTTGGCCCCAAAAAACTGGCCTCTTTACTAGCCCTCAAGTCACCACGAGGCCCCCTCCCAGGCCCCCGACACTTGACTGTTCTGCCTGGAATGCTCACTCCTCCCTCACTTCCCTCAGGTCTCTTTCCAAAAAAACGACCCTATTTAAAATGGGACACTGGACACCTAGCCCCTTTGCCCTGCTTTGTTATTCTTCACCTGACCTAGAAAATATTTATTTGGTTTAGTTGTTACTGGTTTTTCTAATTCCTCCAATAGAATGTAAGCTCCATGAATGTTTGTTTTGTTCATTGGCATTCCCACCATCTAGAACAGAGCCTGCAAGGCTAATAGCAACTGGCCTGACCCACCAGAGGGTGGTTCTCATCTCAAGCTGTCATCTCTCTTATCTCCAATTACAGTTCGGGACATTAGTTCAGTCTCTATGCATGTATCAGATTTTTTTTAAAAGGTCCAACACAAAGGACATTAGGCAGCTTACCCAAACAGAAGTATTCTCCATATCTTAAATAATCTTGATAAGAAGTCTATGCATTACCCTAACTCATAGGCTTCTTGTAAAGAGGTTAAGTGACTTGCTCAGGATTACACAGCTAGCAAGAGACAGAGCAAGGATTTAGATGGGGTTTAAATATCCTTAAGCATTATGCTATATAACCTTACTATCTGAGTGCATTGAGCAAATGAATGAGCACACAAAAATATTAGGCTTGGAGATCCAAGTTTTCATTTCAAAAATCAAGAAAATAGGCTTAAAACACTTGCCGCAGTTTGGGGTATTAAACTGTATATTGTTTGACAGTTCAGAAAGCTTTGCATTGTGGCAGGGTAGTTACTAAAGTCATAACATGGGTGGCTTTTGCAGGTATGTGAAGGCAGTAAGCAGAAACAGCAAACCGTGGGGCGGTTCTTTCATTTGATGGGTGCATGTGGTGGGTTTGGATTTCAGCCCACACATTCAAGAGCACAAGAAACAAAACTTTATTTTCCTAGAATGGAACTTAATTCCTATATCAAACTCCTATGTCTTTGAGGTCTAATCGTGGTCGATGTTAAAGGTTCTAGTCTACGCTTCAGGGGATTCACCGCCAAAGCCTGGAAAGTGGTCCTTCCACTCTTCCAGGAATGTGAGCCTGTAGGTGTCCCTGGTCTGCCGGCCCCCTTCAGGCTGAGAGGGGGCTCGACATTCACCCGGCCGCCAAGGGCACTTCACCACCCAGTCTACCTAAGTACCGTCTCTCAGCCATCCCCTCCCAGGGTCTTCCCTTCTCCCTTCTCAAGCCCCATTTTCTTTTCCCACCTCCTCCTGCCTGAGGGAATGTTTTTCTGGTCTTCAGAAGAAATCCTTCTTTCCTTTAAGTCTTGGTAATTTCTTCCTAAAGTCATTCCCTTTATGATTTTTTGGCAAATACAGATATTAATATAAAAGTTCAAAAGAGGGACCAGCTGGTCATTTCTTCTTGTCATACCTGTTTCCGGAGGAAAGGAGCCCAGGGACTGACTGCTGGAGCAGGGAGAGGGAGAACAGAATGCTGGGGGAAAAATAAAAGAGTATTTCAGTATTTCTGAAAAAGCATCCCACCATGGATCTCTGAGCACATCCGTGGGCGGCGCACTGTTCTGGGTGCCAGCGATACAGAAAGGGACAAAATCTACACAGAGGATGTCTTTGTTTTCTACTGCTGCTCTAGCAAAGAAACTACAAACTACCACAAACTGAGTGGCTTAAAACAATAAAATATTTTTGCATAACACTTGGGAAGATCAGCTGTCCAAAGTGATTCTCCCTAGGCTAAAGTCAAGGTATCATCAGGGCTGCATTCCTTCTGGAAGCTCTGGGAGGAAATCTGTTCCCATGCCTCTCAGGGCTTCTAGAGGCTGCCCACATCCCTGTGTTCATGTCCCAATACCACTCTGAGCTCTGCTTCCTTTATCATGTCTCCTTCTCTGATTCAGACTCTCCCATCTCTCTCTTTTTCTATTTATATGTAGGGTCCACCTCAAGAATCCAAGATAATCTCCCCATTTGAGAATCCTTAACTTAATCACATTAGCAAAGTCCTTTTTGCCTTGAAAGGTAACATGCTCACAGGTTCTAGGGATGGGACGTCACTGGGGAGCCATTATGCCGCCCGCTATAGGGGGCTAACGTCTAGAGAAGTGTGGTAAGTACAATAATAGGAGAGATGTGGGATTGTGTGAGGGGTCACAGGGAGAGCCGGTCTGGGGATCAGAAAATGCTTCTCTGTTTAGGCTGAAACCTGGAGGGTGAATAAGAACCAGAGATTTGGGAGAAATGGGAAGAGGAGATATTCAAAGTTTAGGAGAAAAGCTTAAAGAGGATAGAGAATAAAGTAGGTCTTTGAAGTGATGAGTTTTTGGACAAGGTAAGGGTCAGGTGTTCAAAGGCCGGGTAAACCCCAGGGAAGTTTTGGCTTTATCCTAAGGGAAACGGGTGATGAGGCGAAAGGGCTTGCATCTTACACAAGTCCCTTGTGGCGGCTGGGCCAGTATAGATTGCAGGGGGGCAAGCCTGGTGATAGAGAGAGCAGTTATGGGAACAGTAATCCAGAGACAGATGGTGGCGGTGTGGGGCTGGAGACACGTGGAGGCAGTGGATAGGTTTAGGTTTAGATTTAGGGCTCCGTGACTGATTGGACACCAGGTCGGGGCATGTGGGCGGAGTCGCCCAGGATGGCTCCCAGGTTTCTGGCTGGGGCCACTGGTGAGAAGGAGGAGGCGTGGGGAAGAAGATGATGGATCCCACAGTGGACATGTTGATTTGCTGATCCGTGTGGGACATCCAGGTGGAGATGCCTAGGAAGCAGCTATGTCATTGGGTTCTTGTAAGGATCAAACAAAATGGACCATGGAAAGCACTTAGCCCAGTGGCTGGCGCATAGTAAGTGCTTAATAAATATGAGGTGTTATTACTACTTTTTAGTTTTATATTCAGGTCTGGACTGTGCTTCAATAAACCATGCTCTGAGAGCCATTTTTTGGGGGAGGAGTAGAAGTGGGATTAAAAAAGGCAAATAAATGAGAGGAGAGCAATGAAGAGGGTGATTCTGTGGCTACACCCATTCCATGCCCCAATTCTGGGTCCCTTGGATTAACGGAGAACGAGGCAGTTTGCTTGGTGAAGCAGGGGCATCAATCAGCATAAACCCAAAACAGAGAAACCCAGATACCCTGAGTGCACTTTTAGGAGTTTTTTAGTATCCCCTGGAGGAGCCAGGAGGGAATGCAGATCGACTGCTAGGATTAACTCCAGGCTGCTTTGTTTTTAATGAGAAGCTGGGTGGGCGTCAGGAGTGGGAGCAGTCCTTTCTCGGCAATATCAACAGCAGTGACGTCAGCAAAGAGTTGATTCTTCCCTTCGCTCTGATTTCAATCTTGTGTTTTCATCAAAGAGAGTTCTCGTCTACACGTCTGGGCACACAGGCACTTGTAAGAAGACTGGGGCAATCAATTTCTCTGAGGGTTTTAATATTAATACCTGCCTCTCAGAGAGAGGAATTAATTAGTACCTGCCCCTCAGAGAGAGGAATTAATTTCCCTGGGCAAAAGTACCATTTGGTACAAGGGAAACTTCTGATTTATGAGGCACCAGAGGCAATTTATTTCCTTTAAATATTATCATTATGAACATAGCAACTTCATAAGAGAAAAATGGAATTCAAGGAACATTAACCTCTAAACAGTTACAGCATTTCAAATTCCTGTGCTGTCTTCATTGTCAATAGGATAACTTTGGAAGTTGTGACCACAAGGTCAGACAATGCAATGAGAAATATCCAGAATCCAGTTGGGTGTTGTTTTAATATCTTTCATGTGCTGTTGGACTCCAACTCTGGAAAAATATTAAAAGAATGCAACATTCGACTAAGTTTCGAGGTCTTTAAAACTAGACCAGAGACATTTAAGTATCTTAAGAATCAAAGAAATACAAAATCCAGTCAAGTGAAGTAGCAGATTGGGAGGTATACAGACTTCTGTGAATAGACACAAGGGTTAGGAATTAATTGTGTTACTTGTATCCAGGGGAGACTCAGATACAGGACCGTATATAAATCCAATGGGTCCTATCACTCATGGCAAGTTTTAGTCAGCATCCAGACTCAACCATACATACCAAAGGGAACCCCAAAAGTTTCCTTGGAGGGTAAACACTTCCTTAATTCTAAAACTGGGGAGTTTTTTTATACTTAAGTATAAAAATGGCAAGCACATCAAACAAAGATACCAATATTTCTGTATTAAGACATCTGTACATATTTGGTATTTAAAGTGTAATGTTTTAAGAGAATTTGTTCTGTTAGAATTGTATTTCAGATACAATGCACAAATAAAATCCATTCTAATGAATTTTCTTATATTTTCTGCTCCTAGAGTCATTTTCTCTCACTAGTCAGTCTTGGGTGCTTTCCTGAGATCAACTGGAGATAGAATTATGTAATCTACAAAACAGTGATACTTTGGTTATATTTTCCTATAAATCTTAAATGTCTGTTCAAAACATTCCTGTAGAATAGATAAACAAGATTATACTGTATAGCACAGGGAAATATATACAAGATCTTGTGGTAGCTTACAGCAAAAAAAAAAAAAAAAAAAAAAGAATGTGACAATGAATATGTATGTTCATGTGTAACTGAAAAATTGTGCTCTACACTGGAATTTGACACAGCATTGTAAAATGACTATAATTCAATAAAAAAGTGTAAAAACAAAGTGTTTTGTATTATGCCATTATCTCTTGTCTCCACTTCTCCTTGAATAGTTTTGCCGGTGTTGCTAATCCATGTTAAATAGCAGTGATGACAAGAGACATCTTCATCTGCTTCCATTATGAAGGGGAACTTCATAGTTTCTACACTGAGGATGCTTTGGCTTTTGCATTTAATTTAAAACTCTTTTTTGTTATGGAAGTTTAATGTTTTGGAATTTTTGGAATTTGGAATTTTTGTTATGGAAATGTTATGTACACTAAGCCAGCCAACACCCAGCTGCAACAATTTATAACACGTCTATGATCTTGTTTTACCTGCTGACCCTACTCCAAATGTTCTTTTCTCTTCCTCTTCCTCAAAAATGATGAGGCAGACTGGAGTATTTTTTTAACTGAGGTAAAAATCAATGAAATGTACTAATTTTAAGTGTACAATTTGGTGAGTTTTGATAAATGTATACACCCAAGTGATCAAAACCCCAATAAAGGTAAAGAACATTGCTATCATCCTAGAAGCTCCTCTAGCCCCTGTTCCAGTCAATCTCCATGCTTCACGGGTGACCACTGTTCTGGTTTCTATCACCGTAGAGCTGCTTCGCCTTTCCTTAAACTTCAGCATCCCCCACAGCACAGAGTGAATGGACGGACAGATGACAGACACCTGCTGAATCCTGATGGCAGATCGAGGATATGAGATAAAGATTTCTGTGAAATTTGTTTTTAAAGCCTGCTTTAATTTTTGTGCTTTCTAAGAAACTAAATGTTTTAATGTTATTGTGGAAGGGACTACTTTGGTAAAATTAACTTCATTTTAAACAATTATAATTCACTTTTATGTCATTGCACAAAAACAAGTCAGTGGAATATCTGAAATGTATCACTGAAAAAAAAAACAACAAAGCAGCTGTGGGCACACGTCTGGCACAGTACCTCCTGGCACACAGACCCGCTGGGCACTCATCTCACTTGCTGCGTTAAGTCTCCCACAACTGAGGTGGCTTAAAACCACCGATGCCTGTCCTCTCACGGTTCTGGAGGCCTGAAATACAGAAGTCTGAAATACAGGTGTCAGCAGGACTGGGTCTTCCTTAAGGGCCCAGAGGGAAACTCTGTCCATCCCTCTCCTGGCTTTAGGAGGTTGCCAGCCATCCTTGATATCCCTTGGCTTGTGACCGTTCCTGTCTCTGCCTCTGTCTTCATCCGGCGATCTCCCCTGCGTCTCTATCTCTGTCTCTCTTCTTATGAGGACCCAGCCTACTCCAGTATGACTTCGTCTTAACTAATGGCATCTGCAGTGACCCTCTTCCCAAATAAAGTCATATTCTGAGGTTCTGGAGAGGACATGCATTTTGGGTCAAACCAACACACGCACCTATCCACTCATCTTGGGAAACTCAATTTCTGATTTTTCTTTTTAACATTTTTTATTGATTTATAATCATTTTACAATGTTGTGTCAAATTCCAGTGTTCATCACAATTTTTCAGTCATTCATGGACATATACACACTCATTGTCACATTTTTTTCTGTGTGAGTTATCATAACGTATTTCCCTGTGCTATACAGTGTAGTCTATTCTACAATTTTGAAATCCCAGTCTATCCCTTCCCACCCTCCACCCCCCTGGTAACCACAAGTCTGTATTCTCTGTCTGTGAGTCTATTTCTGTCCTTTATTTACGCTTTGTTTTTGTTTGTTTGTTTCTTTTTGTTTTTGTTTTTTAGATTCCACATATGAGCGATCTCATATGGTATTTTTCTTTCTCTTTCTGGCTTACTTCACTTAGAATGACATTCTCCAGGAGCATCCATGTTGCTGCAAATGGCATTATGTTGTCGGTCTGATTATAAAACACATGCTTCATTTCTTGCACGCCCCTTGCAGACACTGATGCACTCAGAACACCTGGATTCCAGTTGCTGGCCTGCCTCGAGCTGGAGGGCCTTGGGAAATTTACTTCAGCTTTCTAGGCCTCATCCAAAAAGTGAAGTCAGGATAAGTGTCCTCTAGGGTTCTCTTCAATTTCACTATTCACAAGATTTGGGGAACCAATGAAGCTTCTTTCACGCAGGGAAATAAGGGAATGAATCATCAGGAAACCATGGCAGAGGCCGGGAGAGGGTGTAGATGGACACAAACCGGTGTCCCTGCTGGGGAGCATCTTGGCATCACTGAAGCTCATGGTGGGCGGGGGCAGGTCATCGCAATCCTATTCCAGATCAGCCCGGTCTGCAGCTGCACAGAAGGCATCTCTCAAGGTGTTACTTGCTAATTTTCACCATACAAAGCCTCTGGCCTGTGAGACTACTTTCCTCTGGGGCTTTTACAGGATTTTAGGCTGTTCTTCTGAGCCAGTTTCTCATTAAACAATGGAATTTATTACTACATAAATTAAAGACCTTGGTACATATTTTTTAAAATGTGGATTGATACCCCCAGCAGGAATCAAGAGAGCAGACTCCATTTACTGAAAGTTACCAGGCATTGTGATAAGGGCCCCTATGATGTCTTTCATTTAATCTCTCAACTCTTCGAAGTCTTGTTTCAGTTAGTCAGTTTATTGCCTCTCAGCTCCAAATTCACCCTTCAGTACCTGCTTTGCAATGCTAGACTGGACTCTTCAAGCATTTCTTCTTCACACTGAGCACGATGTTCAGCTTTGTCAGTAGAGGGCAATGGAGAGACATTGCAGGAGAAAGAAGTTTCTCCTCCTGGCTTTGGTGTGCTTTTTTGCTTTTGCTTGCTCCTGGGGCTCCATGCATCTGCTTGGGCACGTGTGGGGACATCTCATGGGGCTCTATCCTACCCCGGGTGTCCGGTCCCTCAGCAACCTCACAGCCCTGGCTGGAGCCCAGTGACCACCTCACTCTGGCCTTCCTGATGCAAATGCTGTAGGCCCTCCCCACCCACCTCAGGCTTCCTAATCCGTCCTATGACTGCCTGCCAGCCTCAGCTTGCCTGCACCCTGGACGATTGTTTCCCATGGCTTCCCAGAGTCAACACCATGAATTCCAGGCCAAGTGTCACCTGCCAGGGAAGTGGACTCCCAACACCCCACTTCCCTTTGCCCTCCCCCCCCCCGCCCCCACCCTTGCTCACCTGTACCTGGGCTATTTCCTACTGCCTGGACACTGTGGACCAGCTCTGGGCCAAACAACCCAGCAAACCTGTCTCCCATCTGGTGGGCGCCACCCACACCTTCTCCAACCAAGTTGGAACCTCAGCCTCGGGAAGGACTCCCATCCCATATTTGTCCTTCCTTGCGTAGTTTCCCTCAGCCTTTAGGGTTCTCTTCACATCTTTGTAGTTATTCACCTAAGCAAGTTGAATACTTCTTTAGATTACACCACCCCTGTTCAAGTCACTGCATGGTTTCTGCTTCCTGATTGGACCTGGAATGATACAAGCAAGCACTATTATTATTTCCTTCTGAGGGATAAGAGGAGGAGACTGAGAGAGGTGACATGACTCACTCAGGGTCGCATGAGGAGAATGGCAGAGCTGGACACAAACCCATGACCCTGAAGCCTTTGATCTCACCACTCTGCCACACTAAGAGTCAGTGCAGAGACACCACATGAGACAGAGTGATGGGTGGGCCACCTCCACTCCCCAACTCCTCTCCCATGCTTATATGTCCTGGGTGTTTCAGATTAAAACAAGAGCAAAAAAAATGCAAAAATGAGGCCAGCTCCTAGAGGAAGATTTTCAATACTCAAGAATGTCAATAGTCATCTCGAGCTAGTGGCCAAAATAAACACACAAAAAAAGAAAAAGGAAAAAGAATCTACTTAAACATCACTTTTACACAACTTTACATATGGTCAATATTGTGCTCCAAATACATTTGTTTTGAGGCTAAAATTTGATTTTTGCCAATTTCCCCAGCTTTGTCTTATCTTCGAAAATGCCTCATTTTGCTAAAGAGAAAGATGAAATCCCAGTTTGGGGTCTCGCCTTATTTGTATTAGGCTCAAAGCAGCCAGATTTCTGGATGATGTATGTCCCTTCAGCTCTCAGGGACTGTGGTCCCCACTGGGGCCGTGCTCAGAGACAACATGTAACAGCTTCCATATTCCTGGAAATGAAGCCCCAGCCTCCTCTTACAGGCTCTCCCTTGGGGAACACAGCAATGTGAGTCCTAATTAGCCTCAAAATAACAAACCCCAATATTAACGATCTTCCTTGAAGGTTGTTCCTGTCTGCCAGCTTTGGTAGGGAAAAAAAAAAAATCCGGTGTGAGGATTAACCATTTCCTGCTGATTAGATGCAGTGAACTCTGGGCTAGGATACCCGGATTTGAGTCCTGGTCTTGCCAGTCACTGTGTGGCCCTTTGTCTCTCTGTCAACAAGAAGGGTGGACTCTAAGCTCCCTCCCAGTTCTGTGGCCCTTGGACTCAGACTCCTTTCAACTCCATTTTATCATAGCGAGTTAAGCCACAGTCACTTGCACTGTCAAGGTCTCTCGATGCGCCAGGCAAATCGCTAAGCACCTTAAATGCATGATCTTACATGATTCTCACAGAAAACCCATTACTGCCCACATTTTACAGATTCAGAGAGATTAGCGCATGATGATGAGCCACAGCTGGGGGTCTTCTCCCCGGGGGGGGTCACTGGTTGTCCCCTAACCCAATGACTATGCTCCAAATGGGGTCCAGCAGAAGACATGTGGGTAGATCCGTTACTCTTTTTTTTTTTTTTTTAAGAAAGGCAGCATCAGCCTCTACTCACCAAATGAGGGTAAGGCAGCGGGTGGGAGTAGTCAGGGCAATACGGGAGGGAAAAGACACTCACTGGCGAAGCCAGGCACTTTGCACACACAGTCTAGTTTAATCCTTACACAGCCCTGTGAAGTGAGCTTGTTATTCCCATCACACAGACGAAGAAAATGAGGTTCAGAGAAGTTCAGTAACTTGTACATACTCGCCACCACTGGTCAGCAGCAAGGCCACGAACTGAACGCGTTTTGTTTAACTCCTTCGATCTCACTGCACTGGGACGGCTCTTTGTGGACAGACGTTTCAGGGCCTGAGCAACTACCCACAGAGTTATCAAGGCCAAGACTATGTGAACTGACGGTGAAATAACTGGTCCATTATTCAGTGAAAAGGAGAATAAAATTTTTCTTTACAAAGTCAGTTTTCTTGACATTGGCTGAGCTGGGGTCTTCAGGGTGTGAGGCCCAGCCCCTGTCCTGCAAGGATCCCCTCCTGGACACGTGCTGTCCCACCCACAGGAAAGGAAATGAAGGGCATGGTCCTGGTCGCACTGGGGACTGACTTAAGAAGCCAAAGAAACACAAGAATACGGGCAGGGACACAGTCCTCACAAACCAAACCATCTTCAAATCAGAAAGCCTCGGATTGTTGTTGTCTTTCTCTTTGGCCTCATCTTTAAGGAGCAGCTGTTTAAGAGGAACCGCACAGCAGGGACTCCCTGACTTCCTGGGAGAAGGGACGAACTGACTCTGAGTACAAAGAGATGTGTTGCCCAGACGCTCTTGGGCCGTAGCTCTGCATCCACCGTCCAGAGTGGCCTGCAGTGGTGTGTGTGGACTGGCTCTCTGAAAAACAGACTAACAAGAGCAGCCCTGCTTTGTAGTGCTTGCCAATTTCCACAGTAAAAAACAGTCCCAAGTCAAGCTACTAATGCTTTGACAACTGGCTTGCAAAAGTCCTACCTATTTAACAACTGGCTCTCCCAAGCCAGTGGAAGCCAGCTCTGCACAGTGCTGGGTAGCCAGCCCTGAGGGTACACCACTCTGAGAAAGCGAGAGTCTTTTAGGACATGGCCCAGCACCCTCCTTCCCCACTATGGCTCCAGGTGTACCAAGATATTCCTGGTCCTTTTAATTCTTGCAGTTCTTTCTGCCTAGAGTGTCCTTCCCCTTCTTTTCCTTCTGAGAAACTCTTATGCGTCCTTCAAGTTCAGGCTGAAAATTACTCTGACTGCTAACCCTTCCCTAGCTTCTTTAGGCAAAGCTCATTCTTGATCCTTTGCCCAGGCCTGTATTATCTGCTGAAGTTTCTGCTTCTCCTACTAGACTGTGAGGCCCTGGGGGAGAGGACCATGCTTGCTTCCTCTCTGAACTAGGGGCCAGACACATAGGAGGTTCACGATATATGACTGTTAAATGAATGAAGTTATAAACTCTTCAAGTCTCTGATTTGAAGTTAGGCAGTGAATGACATCACTCCCTAACCTAGTTTAAAGGTCCAGGTCTCTCCAGATAAAGGCAGTTCTAATCGGAGTCATTGGGCAGCTGTGGCTGGTAGGGTATGTCTTTTCTGCAGCTGTGGGCAGGAACTGACCACTGCAAAGGACAGAGCTCTATCTGGCCAACCTCAGCTCTGAAGAGATGTTCTGGAAAGGCCCAAACCACTTCACTTCAGCTGAGCTGGAACTTTCTGGCAATCACAAAAAGGTTGGGGATGGGGTAGATTTCAAGGCCAGAACTTGAGCCTTCTCTTAAGCTCCACCCCAAACCTATAAGCGTTCCACCAGGATGGACTGCGTCCTCCAGGATGTGCCCCCAGGACTGCCATGAGAACCTCAGCATCAGAGGCAAGGACCAGACCAACTCTCTCAAACTGAGAATTTCCAATCTGCAAGAGAAACGTGGAAGGAGGGACTGGGAAGGGGGAGAGTAAGAGGGAAAGTTTAAAGAATAAGAATGACTGGAGAGAGTAGTAATGTTCTCTACATAAACAGGTGATAAAAGCTGATAACAGCAATGACAAAATTAAGAAAATAAAAACACTGCTCTGAAGATTTATAGACCAGCTAACACAGAGCTAAATTGGCAATAACTTGAGCTGATAAAAAGCAACAGGGCATCAACCACATAAACACCCGGCCACTTCAATGCTTCCGTGTATATTATGATGACACTGGTTTGTTGACACCACACTGTCCCCGTGACCCCGGGCACCAGGAATGGTGCCTGACTCACGGTGGGGGGAGGTGGTGCAGGGTTGATGCTGATGAGGAGCTTTTTCGGAAAGACAAGTTATCCTTGACTGGATGCAGATGGCCCAGTGAAAAATGAAATCTGCCAGCGGAGGCTGCCTTTATCAGCTGTGGAAGTTCAGCAGGGACAAGACTTCCCATCCCTGGCTCGCCTGAACGAGCCTCCGGTTTCAGCACCATATCACAGACTGTCCTAATGAATTCTTCTGACAGGCTGGAGCCTGCACATATCTGCTTCCAGGAGTGCACCCTGGCGGGCTGGGGCATGGTACCGAACTCGCCTGGTGTTTGCATTCCGCCTTGGAGTCGGAGTGGGCAAGGAATTCTTGCAGCAGGAAAAGGGCTGTCAGACTCACCAGGACTGAATGCCCTGTCTAAACCGGGCCATCCTGCCATTATCCCGAGCCCCTCATTGACTCATTGACTCGTGGGCGTGGGGTGGGGGGCGTGCCCAGGAAAGGCCAAGAGGTGCCCCAGGGCATGCTAAGCCACACACCCAGTGGGTGTCCACAGTGTCAGAGACAAAATGACAAGAATAAGTTGCTATTTATTAACTAACTTCCTATTACATGCAAGCCCCACACCAGGCACTTGGCCTCATTTATCCCATACAACTGTCCCATGAGGTCCATGTTCCATTCACACCTCACAACCTCAGCAAATGGAGGGTTCAGTCCAGCTGTCCACAGTCATGGGGCTGGTAAGTGGCAGATCTGGGAAATGAAGCTCAGTTTCATCTACTGACAGACAGCCTGTGATCCTAAAAGGGCTAGTATGGAGGTAAACAGGCAAAAAGAAAGAAATTCCTGGAGATTCTGCAGTAGATAATCAGATAAACTTTTCAGTTTCCTCCAGGTTTAGTAGCACCCTGGAGATGATCACAGTAAAACATTGGTAAACTATGAGCTGATCATTGTGGTTTAAAAAAAAAACAAAACCCACCTACTATAATTTCTGGGTCTCAGGACCCAGGACCAGGAGTTTTTAACCGCCTCTGCCTTTGTGTAAACTGTTGTTCTTCCTGTCTGGTACACCAACCAAGGAATGCAGCCAACTGCTTAGGAAGCAAAGTGTTTCCAAGGACGTGTTCTGTCCCCAAAACTGAGACCCACAGATCTCTCGATTCCTTGATACTGTCCCTCTTGCTGACACACTCCAAGTTTTGCCTCTGACTACTTTCTTCCTCTCCTATTTGGGAAGTTGAACCCAGCAGGTGGCATTTCGATGGGTTCAGAGAGGATCTTTACATGAAAGATGCCTCAGGACACCTGGGCCACAGCCATGATATCTGATGAGAGTGGGTCCCGGCCAGTCCCACCTGCCAGCCGCCTCCTCACCAAGGTGACTGACAGGTGGAGAGGTGATGCTGTGTCCCAGTCCCTTCAGTCTCCTGGCTTGGGGACTTCAAACGAGGATCACAGGGACAAATGTGGGTCAACTGGAGTCTGGCAGGGACCAACTGCCTGCTCCTTGTAGCTTTGCCCAGTGTGGCCCACCTCTCATCTCTGCAGTGAGGTGAGCCACAGCTTGCTCGTGGGGACGGCCCAGGGCCAGTGCAGGCTGGGACCTGGGGGCAAGCTCTGCCTCAGCCCTTCTTGAATGGCTTTGCCCTGCTCGACACACAGCTGGAGACCTGGCTGCCCTGATGGGCACGGGGGCTCAGGCCCTGCAGCATCCCCTTTCGTCTTCAGGACAACCCTGGAGGTGAACAGTGTTGTTATCTGAGCAGAAGCTGAGGCTCAGAAGGTGCTTCACGTCTCATAGCGTGAGTGGCAGAGCCTAGATCCCAGCGCTGGGGTGCTCCTGCCTCCTGGAGGACATGCCCACCCCGCGGCCTCTTTCAGCAATCCTCATCCTTTGCTCTGAGCACGTCTGGGCCGCTCCTGTCAGAGGTGAATGGAGGGACTGGCCAGGGGCTGGAACAGCAAATATAACCACTGCATCTTGTGGCTGGCAGTTGGAATTTACCAGACACTTAGAGGAGGGGCAGGGTCTGACAAGATTCACGTCTCCCCAGCTGCTTCTCCCAGGGCCTAGAAGTCCCGGCCTAAAAACAGTGGCAGCTAGTCTCTGCGTGACAGCATCAGGAGTCTTCCTCAGAACACGCTTTAACTCAGAGGCATCATCAGGAGGAGTCTACGAGAAAGGGTAAACTCTGCCTCAGTCCACCTGCTGCTGGGATGAAGGCAGATGCAGCCCCTCTGACTTCTCCCCCCATGAGCTCTCCATCCTCCCTTACCGAGGTCGCTGCGCCTCGCCTCCGCTCCTAGGGGGAGGTTTCCTGTAGTGGGGGCCAGAAACAAGGCTGTGCCCACTTCGAGTGATAGAGGCCACTGACATGGCTCATTATATTTTTAGACCTCAGAAAAATTGGGAGAAGAGACATCTTGTGACAGGCTCCCTGGCCTTCTTCCTTTGGATGGTAAGGGCCTAGAGACATCTTAGAAAAATGGAGGCTGCCTGCTGGGACCAAGGGGCAATCCTATCCAGGGGCCCCATCACGAGATTCCCCCCTCCCCCACTGTCCCCAGACACTGACAGCTTCCTCCTCCGCCTGCCCCCTCTGACGCAGAGCTCCTTGGGAAAGCAGGATGCTGCTTTTAAAAAGTACTCATTGACCTTGAACTTTTAAATGTGTTTCTCAATTTTCCCCTTTTATCACTGTCCGGCTAACATTATGCTATGTCATTTAAGTTCCGGTATTTAATATAAAATATTGAATGAAAACATACTTTATAAACAGGCTCTACAACTGGCTATGGGTGGAGGGAACATTTTGCCAATCCTGTCTGTCCTTCCTCTGGGTACTTGGCAACCATTCCGAGTATCCCAACAAGCTGGTGGGCAAGAGAGCATCACTGTCGCATTCTCTTGGCATTTCTGGTCCTCTGGCTGGTGGGGCCAACATGCCCTGGGACGAGCGGGATAAATACTGTAGAATGAAGCAGTTAAGAGTGGGGGCTTTGAGTCAGAGCTGAGTTAGAGTCTCAACTCGGCCATGCACAAGCTGTGTGACCCTGCGTGAGGTATTTCTTAGAGCCTCAGTTTCTTCATCTGTAGGCTGGGAACGTTCTCAATAAGAGAATGCACAGAAAATGGCATGAGTCTGCACATCAAGGTCCAGCAAATGGCACCCATTACTATTATTTGCATGTTAGCTCTTGAGCATCTCCCATCAGAGAAGACTTGGTGTGTGTTAACAGAGCTGGTGCAGGTTCCTGCGGGGGGCAGGCCCCATCAGACAGAAGCCCCCTCTTCCTGTCACACCTCCCTGACATCCACACTCCATCCCTCATCTGTCTCGTCTTTCTTCCCAGTTGTCCCCCTCTTTCGCCCCTCCTGCCTCTTTCTCCTGGAGTCCAACTGCCGCCTCAGTGGCTCTGAGAATCCCTGCTGTGTCAGGCAATCCTTCTCGCCCAGTGTCAACATCACCAGTGCTCCCAGGATGTTGTGAAGGGGAGAAGCCCCTTGTTTCTACCAACCCATCCTCTACGTTGATCTCAGCCCCGTCCCCTTGGATCACTTTTCAATCCTCTCTCGTGCCATAAAAATATCTCTTTATCTCTTAAACTCACATTTGCTAATTGGGTCTGCCTTAACTGCCTACATCTGAGATCTGCCTGTGTGAGGCTTCCACTCATAGCTGGCTGATTTTCAGTCTGTGCTTAAAAGCACTGACTTTCCAGAGTCTCGGTCCTCAGTGAGGAGTTCATCCTCGTCCCCTCACCAGTTCCTGAAACCCGACCTTATTCAGGAGGTTGTGCCTGCGTATGGCTGTCTGCTGGCTGGCCTGGTGGGATTCCAGCCCTCTGAGAGATGACCCTTCCTGTGCCTGGCTCTCTCCTTCCCTCTCAAGGTGAGTCTGAGAACACACATAATCCGGATTTTGCTTGAAAAATGGAGAAAAGCCCAGAGTCCTCCACTGAAGCAGCTACTTTCTCAGTGCAAAAACCAAACCAGGTATGGTCATCATCATCATGATCGTTTAAATTTATTTGAGTTTTGCACAGATTTCAATCACTTGATAAATAAAATGGTCACTAGAAGGAAAGACCTAAAAAAAAGGGGCCAAGACCCGCCTATCTTCTTGGGGATTTGTTTTCCTTACTGTGGTTCTCACACATTTACTGTGAGAAATTCCTGTGAGCTACTCTGCCTGCCGCAAGGCTTTGAAGAAAAATGCCCCCAGTTGAGAACCACTGTTCTACACACACACACACACACACCCGTCCCTGACATACCCATCAGTCCAGAATCAGGAGTGCAAACACCCTCAGGGAGGACAGGGCTCTGGAAGACACTGCCTTTTCCCTTTGGTACCCACAGAAAGAGCTCAGCAAGTGGCTCCTGGTAGAAGCAAGTCATGGGGAATTCCTGCCTGGCTCTCAGGGAACCCAGCTGCTCCACAGCTGTAGGACTTCCGTTTGTGGGTGTTGGCCAGCAGGGCGGCAGGGAGGTGCAGGCCTGCAGCAGAGATGCGGACTGGGTGAGGGCAAGGACTGGATGTGCAGGTGGGGCCTCGCACCACCCTTCTCCTTACCTGGACAGGTCTCCACGCTGTGGAAAGTCACTGACAGAGGACACAGTCACTGTGTCTGACAACAGATCTCCGCAAGGCGGCTTTCCTGACCACCTTCAGCACGCATGTCCTGCCCCACGGCCCCAGGGACCGTCGCAGCAGAGCCCCACACCATTCTTCACGGCCACTCTCTATGGGCTAACAAAGATTCAGGGTGGTCCCAGGATTGTCAAGTGCACAACTCATCAGTCGCCTCTTAGCAAGTATTTATTGAGACCAGCCTTTCGGTCTTTACTTTGGGAAGTGTGGCCCACAGGCCAGCAGGGTGGGCATCAGCCGGGCGCTTGTTAAGAATGCAGTCTCAGGCCCTGCCCCGGAACTTCCGGAGGGGATGTCCTCGTGGAAATAACATGGGACAGGGAGACGGTCTGCTCCTTCCCTCTGGGAGCTCGCACATGGTTAGGAAGATGATATGTAGGTATAAAACTATGGAGCAGGGTGCACGTCTACAACATCAAGCTCGCTTTGGAAAGAAACTTGGATGCAGAACACCACAACCAAGTCCTGCCTCAGCCACTACTGTCGCTGAGCCTCAGCTTTCTCATCTGTAAAGTGGGAACAATACCTGTCCTGTCTACATTACAGATGGTCCTCGATGGGAAAGCACTACAGCCATATAAGATACTGTTGAATGTTACATACTCGAAGTGCTACAGAGGTTCTGGGCTGAGAGAGTCTGGGATGGTCCAGCACAGGCTGGGTGGCCTTTTAAAGATATTGAACCACACACAATAGTAAAGCGAGGTGTAAAAGTGTACGTTTTGACATTTGCAACTAACAGAGCATCCAGCCCCGGCTACAGAGCTCCCTCTGGCCAGTTTTCACTCTGACAATCTGCTCATGGTCCACACCGTGGGGCTAGGAACACACACTCAGTGCCAATGGGTGCTTTACAAAAGACACAAAGCAAACAGACGTGTCTACATAAACCCTGTTGCTGCAAACTTAGCTCTTGTTTGCAGTGTATGGAAATGGACTTGTCATTTTGCAGATCTGACCCGTGAAGATGTCTGAGCACTGCAAGAGGATGCCCGGGAAGGGGTGGGAAGTAAAGGAAATCAACAGGTGAGTTCTCAAGGGCATCATTTTCCCAGATGGTGATCAGATCTTTGTTATGTGCTAGATGTTTTCATGCTTTTTTATTCATTTAATCCTCACTCCAACTCTATCAGGCAGATAGGGACAAAAAAGTCCCCATTTCACTGATGAGGAAACTGGGGACTTAGCTTCTGAACCCAGGTTGGTCTGCTTTCCAAAGGCCATGACCTTAACTGCAAGCTAACCTGCCCAAGCAGTGTGAGAATCTCTGCTCTTCCTCCTGCAGTTGAAACAATGTGACTGCTTTTGTTGAGAAACCTGGCGCGCTCTGACTCCCTGATGTTTGCCATGCTTGTCCTGAGCTTCTCCAGAGAAATGCTGTCTTCTGGCAGGAAAAGATAAAAACTGCTGATACAAATGAGTCACCACACTCGCTATAATTAACAACGATGCAAGAGCCAGATGCAAACTAAGAGGGGCCCTCAGGACCTGACTTTTAGGCAGCCCAAACTGAGCTACACTTCAACGCAGAGAAGTCTCTGTGCTGGGGTGCCGTCTGCTCGAGACACATTTTAAACGAACAAATGAAGCCTGGAACGCACGGGAGCTCCCAGATAATGGAGCCCAAAGGGGCGGCACCAAATTAATCTCCTTATTTACAACTGAAAAACCTTCCACTGGGACCAGAAAGAGAGTTTATAGTTTACAGATATTTGCTTTCACACTCGGCTGCCCTGGAAGTCTGAGCAGTTTGCAACCTGCTGAGCTGATTTATAGCAACTACGGTTTTAAATTCGGTTGTACTAGGTGTTCAGTTGACACCCTCCAGATTGCAGTGTGTGCCTGTGAACTTTTCAGCGAAGACCAGTTATCACCTGCATCTCTCTATTCTCTTTTGCTGACCTGGAGTAAGAAGTGATGTAATGATAGCCCGATTAAAATGAACCTGAGAACACAATTCCCCCTGTGCCGTCCACAAGCCTATCCGACCGTAGCACAATGTCACTTCATGATGAGCGGTGAAGGCGGTGCTCTCTGGCTGCATCTAAGACCAGTAATTGCCTCCTGAGGTTCAACAGAGCCTCAAATAGTGGTCAGGACCTAGACACACCTAATTAGTGGTCACTGATGTCAGTAGCAACTTCTCTGCTTAAAAAAGACGCAACTGTCCTCAAACTGAAACACAATACAGCTGATAGAATCTTACTACTTTCCTTTTGAATAGACTTTAATTGAGAGCGAAGTGAAAAATGCAGGTTACATTTTTAGTGTTCTCATCAATATGTTGGAAGATCAACACCAGTGACACATCTAACATTTATACATTTCCTAACTTTAGTTGTCAAAGAGCAAATCATTATCAGATACATATATTTACACAATAATTTCAAGCAACAGTACATAATAAACTTCCCCCCCTTAAAAAACAAAAACAAAACACACACACACACCCAACCACCTTTAAACAATGGATTTCCTCACACTAGTAAGCCTCATTTTTTTTTTCACATAAACTTGTAGACCCAAAGTTACTTAAGTTACTCAAGAACAGTCTTATCAGTGGAGATACTGGACCAGCCCTTATTTTCTTTTGAGTCACTTTAATTTATACAACTTGAAGCCACATAACCAGCGTGGTCTGTACACTATGGAGGACACCCCAAATGAGAAAAATGAACTCCACTTCCTTTGTGTGAGGAGATTTGTACATCTCTGAAGATGTGCATGATTACAACTCAGAAAGAAACAAAAACAGAATCTCAGATCTTCAAGCACGGTTTCATAAGAGCACTGTTCTAGTGTTAACATCAAACTGACTGAACGGTAAGATTCTTTTAGGTAACTGCAGAGGTACTGGTTAGTTCTGATTCTTTTTTCAGCTGCTTGAAACGCTTGAGTTTTAAAAGCTGCCTGGTAGCACTACATCCTGCCTTCCAGGGCAGCAGCCTGCCTAACCTCCGGAATGTCGGCTGGGACTCACCCCCAGTGCCTTGCTCTCTGATTTATTTCTTGCTGTTGCTGTTAGTAAATGGAAACCATGACAAAGTTTACATTAGCAGACACATCCAAATGCCCTGGCCTATAAATATTCTATGATGGAAAATGGTACAACGACTCTATTCCTCGTGAAAATGAGCATAAATGGAGAAGGGGAGGGCGGGGGGACACCTTCAACAATGGCTCTTCTTACACTGGAAAATCCAGACCAAATGGTGATGGGCTTTGAACTGACCGGACACTGTGAGCCACTTCTCCAGGGCCTTCTGAGTCAACGAAGAGTTGGCCAAGCAGAGACCAACTCCCTCCGGGCAAACCTGGTAGGATCCAGTAGCACAGACATCTTGTCTTGGAAGCTGGATGAAGAAGGTCAACCGCCAATTCCTTCTGAGAGAGGAATTTTAAAGTCAGCTCTGAGTCCCGCCTGGGACACAGAGCGGCGCCCTGGGACGGGGGTGCCTCAGAGTGCCAGCTGGAGTTTGCTCATGTTTCTCTGGTGCATGTTGTGATGACGGACTAATTCGTCTGACCGGGCAAACTTTTTCTGACAACTGGGCCACCGACAGCTGAAGGGCTTTTCACCTGTTGACACAACGGCCAGTCAGAGACACGTGTGGCGGAGAGACTAGGAGCAAGTTCAACTATCAAAGTCCCGCATTAAACCATCACAAGGCACCCACTCCAGGTTCCCTCCAGCTCGTCCCCTCACCTACCACCCCGGGCTCATCTCACAGGCAGTCTGGAAATGGCAGCACCTCTGGGGCCTTAAGGGTTAAAATATTGTGAAAATTATAAACTATGAGTAAGTCAGAAGACTTGGAAAATAGGAGAAAAGTGATGAATCGAGTTAACGGAAATGTCTGGGCAATTCGTATTTAAATAAGGGGGGAAAACGTTTGGCTCCACCTCTTCTGTTAGGCTGTTCCGTGAGCTGTGCGTGTGAGGAGGGAACCGAGCTCCACTGGGAGGCGAGGGCTTCAGGATCATTGCCCTGGAGATTGTCCGCTGACTGCTACCCAGGAGCGGAGCTGGGGCACTGGCTTTAACATCTCTGTTTCTGTAGATATTCCAGCTGGGGTGGGGGGAGCTGGGTATTTTTAAATAAATTTTTGACTTTTACCCTAAAATGTTACTCAGAGCATAACACCTATTATACAGAAGGCTCTAGCTGAGGCGCAGTTTTGAGTTTTTTAAACAAGCTTGCCCCAAAATTGAGGCTTCTCCACCTAGGACTCAGAGGTTCCTTCCAAGCCTCATTCTGGGTAGGGAAGATAATGAGCATTTACTAAGAGCCTAACAGACCCCAAGCCTTGTGCTGGGTATTTTATATATGTATATATATAAATATATATTTTTTCATGTACTCCTTATAACCACCTGTAAGGGAAGCATTATTATCCCCACTCTACAGATGAGGCTGGACCTCTGGTGAGGGCAGACCCACGCAGGACTTAAATCCAAAGCCCACACACTTTGCTGTGTCACACCCCTCGGGCCTCAGCATAATGAAAATAGAGCCGCCGTGGCTTTGTCTTAAGTGAAAATGCCACAGGAGCCAACCCCTGTACCACCCGGGGATCTTCCCAGGATATGGCTAGTCCCACTTGGCTTTCTCTGAGAACGACCAGTCAGGAGAAGCCCTAAGAAATGTCCCAGGGGGATGCTGTCCCAGGGTCAGAACTGGGGGCCGATCAAATACAATGTGAAACAGTCTGCTGGTGACATAGGTCACTGTACAAATGCAGATGTACACAGGGTTGGGGGCGAGATACCAAGAATGGTAACTCCTTTCCACCAAATTATGAGCTCAAGACTAAGGCAAAGAAGTGACACCAAAAGCACCTGAGTAGGGGAACGAGGTGCCCATCCCGCCAACTCTGGGGCACAGGTGCTTGGATTCCATGTGGAAGTGCAGCCTGTGGGAGCTGAGAATCCAGGACTGCATGGGGCTCCTGACAGGATTCCCCTCACCTCCGACTCCCCGTTCCTCTGCTCTGCCTGATCTGGCTCCCTCTCTCCATCAGCCACACCATGCTGTCAAAGGTACCTCCTTATGGACAAATCCCAACCCTTCCTCCTGTCGTCATCACCCTCCCCAGCCTCTCAACGGAATTCAACTTTGCTGATGTTGGCTCTCTTCTTGATTCTCTATCCTCCCTGGGCTGTAAGGTGGACCCAAGCTCTTTCTCCAACAAAGAAGGCAGCGGGTAGGTGGGCTGGGAGCTGACAGAACCGGGTTTGCCACTTACTGGGTTTGGGACTTTATTAGACAAAATAATTTCGTCACTGTGTGTCTCAGTCTCCTGATCTGTAAAATGGGGATAAAACATACCTACCCTACTCTTCTTCCAAGGATGTTGTGAAGATAAAATGAGGTAACCTAAGCATTGGCCCTCTTTCCAAAGCTAGAGAATACATGACAAAGATGGTGGTATTTTCATTACAAATCACACCAGCCTTGTGAGAAGCAAAAACTTTCAGCAGCCAGTGAATAAATGTCCTAGTCCCCTCTCTATACTAGTACAAAGGAAATAATACCTACGCTTTGAGAGGAGTCTGGCAGAAACCATGACTGCTCGTGGGGCATTAACTTTTAACAGAGCAAGGGTCTGGGTCTCTGAAAATAGTGTCACGAAACGTGAGCTTCAGGAGAATAAATGTTTGGCTTGCTAGAATTTCTGCTACTTTTCTGTAATGTTGATTATTGTATCAAACTGAGTGATAAAAAGATGATGCCACAAATTGGGAACAACAGGGACCTAGCTTATCTCTTCATTTCACTCTGGACATTCATGAAAGGAGTTCTTTTCACATCTCTTCTGTTCTGTACCCTCCACCCCCATCCCTTCTTAAACAGTGTTATTATTTAAAGGTAGCCATATACTGTTCTTTCTCTCCTCTGAGTCTAAACCTGCTTAGAACCTTCACACTCATCTCTTCCAATCTCGCTCATCACAAGCAACTCCATTCAACAGTAGTTTAAAAAAATAATGAAAAATAAATGTGAAGAAAAGTTTACGCACTTGTTTTACCTGTATGAGTCCTGGTGTGGGTCTTCAGGTGGTCGGACCGGGAGAACTTTCGCTGACAAGTTTTACACTGGAATGGTTTCACACCTAAACGGACAGAGAAGGTCTAGCCGCGGCCCTAACCGAGTGGGGGCAGAGCAAGGCCCACAAGGCCTGCTTCCCGGTGGCCCGAGGAGCCGGGCATTTCCAGCCACACCTGCAATGTCTGCCTTGCCCTCAGATTTCCCCAATACCCCAGGCCCAGAAGGAAATCACCTGATTCTGTACAGTAATCCTTGAAGACCTGTTGCTTTGGGAACAACTATTGCTTAACCACAAATGTCCAGCCTCTCACCAAGGCCTCAGCTGTGTCTGAGACTGAAAAAGTGAATCACACACTACAAAGGGGATTCTGCTCTCCACCACCCACCCGTGTTCTTTACTGACACTCAGTGTGTCATCAGCAAACTGCCAGTGGGAATATCATGGTTCTGTGGTTTGCAGGGGAAATGTGGGATGTTGCCTTTTCTTTCCTTTCTTCTTCTTCTTTTTTTTTTTTTCCTTAAGAGAAAGTAAATCCCCAGAAGATTAGGGGGCAAAAAACTATTGGAGATACGAAACAAATGGCTGACCCTCTCCATCCTTACGGAACAACAAAGAGCATCACAAAATCAACCATGACCCGAGGGAACACACTGCCAGCAGCGAGAAGTGAGCCTACAAACCTGTGTGTCTCCTTTGGTGTCTTTTGAGCTGGTCTGAACGAGAAAACCTTCGTTCACAGTCCTTGAAGTCACACTGGTACGGTTTCTCACCTTGGGGAAGACACATATTCCGTTGGAAAATGATACTGGAAGTGGGGATCTCATTAGAGGCAACTTCTTTTACTGGGACTGAAGGGATCCCAAAATGCCAAAGGCACTCGCGTGGAGGTTTTTAGGGATGTGCTTGAGGTTAAAGGCTCATCGCTACATACGCTCGTGGACTGGAGGCGCAGAACAGGGGCTAAGTGAATAAAAATGGTCCCTCACCCCCGAGGTAGAAGTGAACGGGAACTCAGGTTTCGAGTCTGACACTGGGGTCACATCCAGCTCTCCACTCACAGCACTGGGTGAGGTACTATTTCCTCACTGTCAAACGGGGCCAGTAATCCGACAACTTCTATGGATTTATCAACAGATTACAACAAACCACCCACATAAAGGGCTTAGCCCAGTGCCTAGCACAGAGGCAGTGCTCAAAAATTACTGGCAGAGAATATTTAAACAAATAATAAACCAAAGCAGTTTTAACTCCTGGACTGAGCCTGAGGCCGAACTCTGAGATGGACGTGCCTTGGAGCCAGCCCTGTGAAGTAAGTGCTTTATGTCTTATGGCCTGAAGATCTGGCGTTGGCTGCCACGGACTTCTCAGGCCCAAGTCAAGCATAAACAGCTCCGTGGCTGTGAGATGCTCAAGTCAAACCAGGATCCAGAGGCTTCAGAGTTTTGGGTATCCCTTTATCTGAGCGAAGTCAGGAGTGGGATTACACAACCTCCTGTCTCAGGACAGAGAAGCCCCACCCCTGCCCTCGCTAGAGAAAGTTCAGCCAACTCCTGGGAACTGAGCCCCATGAGTGCACTGAGCAACCTTGGGTCTTCCCACCTTCTTATGAGAACTCTGAGTCATCAGCGTCCTGGAATGGAGAGCAAGCCATCCCAGGATCAGCCGGCTTAACCTCCTCCGTCTCCCTGATGAATCTGTATTCCTGCTGCACAGAGCTCACCATTCCTGAAATCTGCCTTGTACTTTGCTCACACTTCGTCTCTCTCTCCGAACTCCTACCCGTCACAGAGTCTACTGTACGTCCCTCACGAATGCCGCTTCCTCTGCAATGCCTTCTTGGAAACTTTATGTTCAGATTGAAAGCCCCCCCCCCCCATTACAGAATTTATTACAGAACATCTAACATGATGAGCCATGTCCAGACCTACCTTCTGCTGTGGCTGGAAAATCCTCAGGGTAGGAGCCTTTCCTTAACCTTCTGCTGATACCCAGCCCAGTGCCTTATGCTGCCCCTCTGCCACCTGCAGAAAGCAGCACCCCCTTTCATTCTCCTTTCTCTTCCCCACCTTTATGCTCCTGCTCATCCTTTACTTCCTTTGCCCAACCTTGCCAACCTTTCGATGGTTAACCCAAGCCCTTCCTTCTCCAAGTAACCTCCCGAGATGACTCCACTCAAATCTATGGCCTCTGAACAGCTCTTCCTCGCGCCTCTAGAGTCAGTCTATCATCACACACGGTCTCAGTCCCTTTTCCTCTGTGTGTGTCCTGGCTCCAAAACAGACCATGAAGGGGGCTTGTGACTTAAGAGTTAAAAGGCATGAGTTTGAGTCCTGCTTCCCCTATATCCTGACCACCTGAGAACCATTTTATGTGTGAGGATTAAAGGGAATAATGCATGTAGAGAGTCTGGCACATAAAAAGTATTTAATATAAAAGTACTTAATATAACAGTCTGTACTATTATTATAAATAAACACAAAATGATTGCACTCTTTCAAGATGGGGGCCACAGTGTTGCTAAATGCCAACCTCCCCTCCTCATTTTCTGCAAGGAGGAGTTTCTTGAAGGCTCCAGAAGACCTGGGAGTCATGCAATCTTGTCCACTGCCTTCCCTTCAAACAGACAGGCATCTACACTCACTGTTTTCTAAGTCCCTCCTTCCTAGTAAAATTTCTACCATCACACTGCCTTCAGTGTATTCTCTTGCATTTTTCCAGGCAGACTTTTACTTGATCATTTTCCTCATAATCTTAACAGATGCTTTTTAAATGATCCCACTTGGGGAAATATATAAAAATATAACATGCCACTGGTTCTCTCATCTTCAGCCTCCACTGTGTGCAAACTCAGGTCTGTGCCAGAATTGCATTCTCCGGACGCAGTGGCTTAGCAAAGACCAATGGTCTAAACAGCTGAATGCAGCTCACTTTCTCCTCTAGATTCCCCAAAGTCAAGTCCGCAGTAACAATAGAATAATAATGCTAAACACTGCAATGAAGCTACCCTTCACAGTCGTGGAAAGAACTGTACCAGCTCCCCAGTAGGAAAGCCTGAGCTTCACCCTACTTCCCTGTAGGGGACACCCATCTCCTGCCCACAAGGCCACGAGCAGACATTTGTGAAATGACTGTGCACATTCAAGGTGGCCACAGCCAGACGCGGCCAATCCTCTCCTTCCCAGAGGCAGACCCCTTGACCTGTGGGAAAATCCAGTTTTAACACATCATCAAAAATCATTCTCTTTTTTTTAAGATTGAAAACAAAGATTAAACCTATAATCCATTTTCCCATTCCTGCCTGGGAATTGGGCAACTCGAGTAGTTAAGCTTTTCTTTGAATCATCTCTTCCTAGCTCTTAGGACGACCCTGCGCATCAGTCTCTCAGAATATCTGCTTACCAAACTCCCAGGCTAGCTCCTCTTTATTAAGAGATGCTAACAGTATTATAACAGCAACTATCATTTATTTAAACCTGGTGATATAGAATACTGTACTAAATGCTTCATATCTGAGTCTTTTAATTCAATTTGATTTAAAAAGTTAAGCTAGTCTCAACAATTGTATAAGGTAGGTTATCATCTCCATTTTCTATGTGAGGCAAATAAAGTTCAAAGAGAGGTTAGGTCACTTGCTCTTGAAGCCAGAATTCAAACACAGATCCCTTTAAGTCTGTGAAATTCTCTTAGCACCTACTCTGCTCTGCCCTTCTTTAATAAAGGATGGACAATCAGGATACAAAATGGCCTGGCAGCCTTTTTACACCACCTGGGCCAGACCTTTGAAAGCAGTGCCACTCTCCATCCTAGAAGTCACCTGTGTCCTCACAGTGCAATCTGTGGGGAGCAGGAGATCCTGAGTCACTCCTGCCCAAAGGCCACCGGAACCAAGGCTGGATGGTGGACACACTTACCAGTGTGCTTCCGGCTGTGCATCTGTAAGTGGGACAGCTTAAAATATCTCTTATTGCAGCCTGGGTAAGCACACATGAAGGGGCGTTTCTCACTGGTCTCAGACGCCGACCGGACAAGAGTCGGGGCTACTCCAGGCACACGCCGCACGTCCTACAAGCAGAGCATTAAGAGAAATGGAGGCTTTAAGCCACATGTGAACATTCATGCTGGTCTCAAGGAAAGTGAGCACTGAAGTATATCCAAAGAAGAGATGGTGGCTAGGAGACCTAAAACCACTCCTTTCCACACCCCAGGTGCCCACAGCAGACATCACTAATGGATGACAGATCAGGACATTCTACAATGCAAGCTCAAACATCCTCACTGCTGATCAACCAGAACTGGGACTTTAAGTCTGTCTGGGGCTGCTGACCCAGAGCATCTGCAAAAGAAATGCTGGTGACTGGAAGCGCTCCCGGTCCATCCTGTCTCTCAGCTTCTCCACTTGAGGCAGTGAGGTCTAGAAGTCCAAAGTCGCAGATTCTATTCCATTCCCTCCCACTGGGATAGACAGCCACATGACCTTGGGCTCAACCTGCAGTGGGTGGGCAAGTCCTTATTAGAGAAAAACATGGGATACTAAGTGAGCCCCCAACTGAGCAGACCTTCCTTGTGTGAGTAAATGATGAGGAAGAAGTTGCCCCTGGGACTTGGGGTTCTGTCTGTGAAGGGAGCTGAACCCACAGAAGGCCCATGGTGTGGCCAGTGCAATCCTTTCACAGAGACACAAGGAAACGCTGTGTCTGCCTTCTGTGCACTGTACATCCATCACAGGGCATCCTGCTAACCCCTTTATCTTGTGGGGGCAAGTGTGGGTAAGGCTGGTCTTCCAGGAGGAGCAGAGAACAGTGAGGCCAACCCCTCATCCCGCTCTCGGAATCGATCAGTCATAGACACGAGCAGTGGCAGTGCCTGAGGGACCACTGAATCCCCCTCGTCCTCTTACAGGTGTGCAAGTCAAGGCCAAAGAGCACAGCCATGTTTTGGGTTAAAACCTGGAACCACTCCTGAGCTCAACCCACGCCTGCCCTGAGCATTCTCCACACCCCCTCAAGCTTACGCTCTAGTTCCTACTTCGCACTGCCTTGCACTGAGAGACCTTTTCTGAAGAAAAGGTACTGTAGTGACATACAAAGCTGTATCCTACTGATAGGCCCCAGTGTCTCAAGGCAAAAGGTGGCATAAATTTAAACGGTCAGCCAGCTGGGTCCCATCGGCGTGCACTAGGCGAAAATGAACACTTGTCTGGTCTGGAGTCTGTCAGAGGCCATGACAGTGAGTCTGACAACTGGGCCTGGTGGAAAGGAAGGCAAAAGGAGCTTTGCTCATTTCCTTTAATTCACCCCAGAGGCGGCGCACAGGGCAGTAAGACATAAAACCGAGCTATCAGTGTCAGCCGGGGTCCTGGGGAAGGATTCTTCCGGCACTTGTCGGAGGAGAGACTGGATGACTCTGTAGCTCCAGCAGGTGTCTGTGTTTCTGTAACCCTGCCCTTATTCTCGCCACTGGGAAGCCTGGGATGAGGGAGCACGCTGTTCTATCCCCACACTCTGGAAACATTCGTTGGAACATCTCAGAGCTGCCTGGCTCGCACACACCTTATTGCCAGGGTACCGACTAGCCTGGTGAGGGCAGCACAGCCTTATTACTCAGGTTGCAGCCACTGAGTCACACGCCAAAGTCACAAACGCAAACTCTTGGGAATGGAACATGGTTCCCAGTACCCAAGAGAGACTCCACAGAGGTGGCCTTCCATTTTCTGAATTCTCTGAAATGGTAACCTTTTTACTTTACCTCTTCACTCTCCCACAGAAATGCACAACACAGGAAGTGAACCCTAATGTAAGCCTCAGACTTCGGTTAATAATGTATCCACATTAGCTCATCATTGTAGCAATACCAGTGCAAGACGTTAACAACAGGGGAGACTGTGTGGGGGTAGGGAGGGGGCCAGGGGGCGGATATGGGAATTCTCTGTACTTTCTGGACAGCTTTTCCTTAAACCTAAAACTGCTCAGAAAACATTAATTCTATTTTTAAAAAGTCCACAAATAAAACTTAGCACCATGCCTGGCCCATAGAGAGTGTCCAGCCATACGTGGTACTGATGTTATTGTTATTGTCATTATTAGCAACAGTAGAGTCTATCTTTGGGCACTTTACCACGCAGACCAAGTCTTCTTAGAAGTCTCTTCTTAGAAGGTCCAGGTCATTAATTCAAGTCCATTTAGCCCCAGAACAAGAGGTGTGCAGCCCAGCCTGGAGAAGGTGAATTAAGCAGTAAAGGAGGAAAGGAGAGGGGGATTCTGCGAGAAGCATCCTGGTCTGAGTCAGGGAGGCAGCCACATCCACACTGGCCTCTGGAGTAGAGGCCCCCTGACCTGGCCCAGTGGAAGAGGAGGGGGTCCCTGCTGTCACAGAAGCCTATAATTAGGAACAGACTTGCCAGAGCCAAATGACCATCAGCAAGGAAGTGAAAGGGTGTTGAGAAGGAAAGAGGCAGCCGGGCCCCAGCGCACTCACCTGAATGCCCCTGAAGACGCCGTGGGTGTGTATCCTGTACTGGGCGCCACAGAGGATGGGCGTGGTGTGGTTATCACTCTCGTACCCGGTGCCGTGGCTGCAAACACAAAGAAAGGAGAACAAGCCTCAGGTTGGATCACAGGCACCCTTTGGAAACGCACATCTGCAGCAGGAGTGTTCTTTGAAGGATCACGGGATTACACAGTTGGTTTCTGCCTCCCTCCATTGGGGCTACTTGGGAAGCTGGAGTTTGTGAAAGGCGGGGCTGCCCAATCCTGGCGTCTCCACCATGCAGCCCCTCACGCTCTGATTCTGGCAGGTGCACCATCTGGGTCTATGCCTCTCAGACAAGCCGGGGAAAGTCTCAGTGGCAGGATTTCATCCCCAGCAAGTTGTTTACCATCAAGCACACAGCAGGGCTGACAGCTGTGAATACCTTAGGAATGAGCAGTTGCCTCAAGTTTCACACTGAGTGCAAGGAATTTTTGTCAGCACCTCATGACTCAGTTTTTACCAAATAGCACCAAGAAAGTGATGACACTTACAAGAATAGATCTCATCCTCTGAAGAGGGGATTACACACCTGTGGCCCTGCTCCACTTAACCCATAGATCTGTTTTCCAGATCAACTTAACTCTTCACAGCCAGCCCGTACCATAGGTGGACACTGAGTAGATAATCTTTCTCCAGCATTAGACTCACTGGTCAGAACTCAGGTTAACTTTGGACTACTAGGGAAAGCTGATGGATGTAGAAAATTGAGAAGAGCATCTTGGAAGGGGTGGATGTTCTGCTCTAAAGTATCCTCCCCTTCAGGTAAAAGCTGGTATCTGTTCTGCTGTTACTTCCAAACAAGGCAGAGTGAGGATTCTAATCCACATGCACAGCACATTATAATCACATCTAGAATCACCATGGGGACTTTTGATGAAATGTCTGTACAATGATGCAGCTGCTTCGGACAATGGCTGGCAGTTCCTCAAAAGTTTAGACAAAGTTACCAAGGACCCAAAATTCCACTTCAAGGTGTACAAACTTCAGAGAAATGAAAACACCCGTCTGCATAAAAACTTGCACACATCATTTATTAGCAGCATTACTCATAATAACCATAAAGTGGAATCAACCCAAATGTTCATCAGCTGATGGTGGATAAAAGATACAGTATATTCCCAAAATGAAATATTATTTGGCCATAAGAAGGAATGGAGTACATGATAAAGTGGACAAATCTTGAAAACATTATGCTAAGGGTAATAAGTCAATCACACGTGACTGCCTACTGTGTGATTCTCTTTATAAGAAACGTCCAGAAGAGGTAAAATTACAGAGACAGTAAGTAAATAGGTGGTTGGTTGCTGAGGACTGGGGAAGGTGAGGGGAAATGGAGAGCGACTGGTGAAAATGTCCTCAAATTGTGGTAACGGTCATACAACTCTGTATGACATACTAAAACCATTGATTTGTATGCTGCAAATGGGTGAAAGCTACAGTATGTGAAATATATAAAGCTGCTTGAAAAATTATCTTTGGGGATTGGGGTCAATGCATTTTTTAAGCCTCTGGGTGCAATTAACTGGCTGTCAGGGCTGAGAACTTCCACCCCTGCCCCCATTACTCTAGAGGTTCCCAGGGTCTGGGTGAGGGAGGCAGGTGGCCCACTCTGTCTGAGGCTGGCTCAACTCTCACTCACCCAGGGGAGAGAATTCCTGAAGGGAAGAGTGTCTGCCAGGACGCCGGACATGTCCACACATCCTGCGGCCACAGCAGCTGTGGCGTTTCACATTTGGTTCTGGCTCCCAGCTTTTTAGAAAGAATTGCCTGTCTCCTCTGCAGAGCAATGAGAGCAGCTGGGGGAGGTGGGTGGCAGCTCTGCTCTCTCTTACGTCCTACACCTTGTCTCCACGTCCTTCAGGTGACATCTCCGGGGGAAAATGTCCCAAAGAGCTAACCCAGGGTCAGACACAAGAAAACTGGGAAGAAATGCCAAACCCAGATAGCGTCTGCCTTTCAGAACCTTAGCATGTGCTTGCCGAGAGAAAGAGGCCCCGCCTGCCCTCCTTACAGTGGATATCATATAGACGGTGGGGAAGGCAGAGCTGACGAGAGTGGCAATGTGGTGGCAGAAAGAGGACAGACAGGACAAGAAGGGTGCTGCCAGGACATTTTGCCTCAAAGGCTGTGAAGAGATGCTGACTTTGCTTGGTTTAACCTTCTTCATGGAGCTAAAATGTGATTTACACATTTTCTAGGGCTTAGGGATTTTTTAGGGACCCAACAATAGAAATCTGAATTATTTTAAAGTTCTGCCATCAGAGGGGATGAGTTTGGAATCTCCTGTCTTGGCAGCTAATCTAGGGGTGTTATATGGATTCCTGGAGGTGGGAGACATGGGAAATAGACTTTTCTCAGGATACTTGTCCCAGGAAATGAAGTGTTGCAGCACTCAAAGGGAATGTCATGACCCTCCAGCCAGATGCAACCAACAAACAAAAGAAGCAACAAGATTGCACCTGCCAAATACTAGATTCTTCTACCAGGTCCATGAACAAGACAAACAGCGGGACCCTGCCTATTGGCTCTTGTAAGACAAACACACCAATGCAATTCCACACGGTGGAAACCCTGCACCCCCACGCACTTCCCAGCGTGCTCTGCCCAGAACACTGAGTCCAACTGAGCCATTTAGTACGGTAATAACTCCCTCTAGATAAGAAAAGGAAAGCAAGTCGAGGGGCTTGGAACCACAGGTTCACAGAAGCAGAAGAGTCATCTACCCTGACCTCCACAAGAAGCTCCTCCAGCTTAGCCTCATTAGCTGGAGGACATGACTGGTGACCAGCTCTCAAGGCGGCTCATCCCATCTGGGAAGAACTTTAATTGTTAGGAAAGCTAACCTGAGCAGAAATCTGCCTCCTCACGTCTGTCTTCTGGAGAACCAGAGAATATTACTATTCAACAGCCATTTTTGAGTATCTCCTCCACTGTGTGGCAAACTTGGCCTTGAGGACAAAGAGTGACCCGCTCCGTTCTGTACTCTTGCCACTCTGACTGGAGTAAGGCGCACAGTCCAGAAGGATCCCGCCAGACGGGCTGAATCTTAAACGCCTCTTCCACGTGACAGTCTTTCAGGCGTCTGAGGACAGCTCTCCAGGCTACAGAGCTGGGGCTCTCTCAGCTCTGACAATGTGAACTGGTGTCCACAGTTTATTTGCTATCAGAATCATCATCTTCTTGAACCCCTTTATTTTGTTAAATTCCTCTCCCAAGTGTGTGCTTAGCACGAAACCCAGTACCTGAGAACAGTATTTACATAAGGGACTGAAAAAGGAGGGTCATCCACAAACACCGAAGCCAGTGGAACCAGGGAAGTAACAACTAGCTAAGACCTCACCCAAAGAGATTCCATTCCAAATGTTTCAAAATCAGAGTGTTAGTCAACACAGTGCATTATGCCCACAAGCTGCCAGGGCTCAGCTCCCAGTCGGGGTGTCTGGGGCTTCCCCTCTCAATCTGGGCAGAGTACTGCCATTAACACACCTAAGAGCCCCTCCCTGCTTAGCACTCAGGTCACAGTGAGCCTTCCTCAGTCAGATAAAATCTCCACCTCCCATCCCAGCATGAACTGTAGGTAAGGCAGGTATCTCCAACTTTTAAGCTTGAAGGCTTTTTTTTTTTTTTCACTGCAATGTACTACACATTTCTCCTTCAGATTTCATTCTATTTCTTTTAGGGAGCCATCCCCTACTGTTGAAAACTGTTCAACTCTTGATTTGGCTTCCAAAACATTTGCTTTCCATCCCATTTCATGTTATCTCCGTATTTGAAAGTTACCTGTTCTGTGTTTTCATAAGAGGGAAGGATCTTCCTTGCTGTTGTTGGGAACTATTACGTTTACAATATGTGTAACTGTTCTCTGGTGTTCCGGCAGTGATAAGATTCTAGAAGGTCTCTCCATGGGACAACATGAGGGAAGCCATCATAAAGAATCTAGTCATTTGGATGGGGTCCAGTGCAACAGAGCATACATTAAGTCTTCAGCAAACCTTAATCTAGGACAGAAAGGTTCAGGAATACAGTGGCTGCCATTGGGCCAATAGCTATTGTTAAGACCCAGCTGCCTGCTTAGATGGTCAAGTGAAACCAAGTTTTACCCCAAGAACCATCAGCCTTTAAAAGTTCCACGCTGTGGATGAATCAAATAGGAGTGAGGGTAGGGTTCTAGACATCTGAAACCACTAAGCCTTCCAAGAAGGGCAAGGAGCTACCAGCCTAGAGAAGAGATTTCTGGGGCCAAAGAAGCACCTTCCAAATAAAGGAATCACAAAGCCCTCGAAAGCAGGTTCTAGAGCAGAACATGAATCCCACCAGACCAAGCAATTGAGAGACCCACGTTTCCCTTAGGGTAGGAATGCATGCAGTGACTAAGCTTCCTTCCAACCCAGATAATGAGAGGAGAGTAAAGGAACCGTGGCACAATACACAGCAAGGCACGTGCCCCAAGCCTGGGCAAGGCTGGACTTTCTTAGGACAAAGACTGGTGCTTTATAAAATGTTTTCACGTTTTTTCTGTTTTCTTGCCTCATAAACTTCTCTTTGACAGTAAGATATTGGATTCGGCTAAATGACAGGGAAAAAGGATTTGATGACTCCTTGGCCAAGATAATCAGAGAGAATACAGGGATGTACAGTGAGGTGTAATGAGGGAAGCTGTGGGTCCAGCAGGTGGGGAGGAGAGCTGGCGGGTCAGGTGCAGGCAGGCAAAAATATGGGAGGCAGGGCTCAGAGTAATGTGACTGCTTCTTCCTTCCTGCCCCAGAGCACAGAGTGAGCAACCACTTGCCAACCTGATGAAGATATTTAAGACAGCTCCTTTGGTTTTATTGTTCTACCAGGCACAAATCATTCATTTAAGCACTTAGCCTTTAATTCTTTATCTTGTTCAAAGGACATCACAAATAACTACCAGATGCATTTTGGCAATAAAGATCCACTACATTAGTGCCCTTGCACTGAGACTAGTGATTCCACCACAAAGAGAAACAGACTTGAGCACTGCCTTATATATGATTAACACATCTTAGTTCCTAATGCTGTTTTCTTCCCTCTGTGCTCCCCAAAAGACAGCTTAACAGCTTTACCAAGAACTCATGCTAATCTCACTGCTCTGTGGTTTCCAGAATCTATTGGGGTTTTTTTTTCCCCCTACTTAAACACTAACATCTTTACCTCATTTAAGACTAAAACTAAGACAAATGTCTCAACTCCTCTGTCCACTCTCTTATTCTCCATGAATTTCTAGACTATTGGCCGAGGGTCAACAATTTTGCTAAACTGGTGAGAATATAGATTTGGTATTTTTTTCTTCAAAGCAGAGCCACAAATTCAGGTACCTACAGGGGCCAAGTAAGTGAGAAAAATAAATGAAGGCCTTGGAGAGAAAGACGGCACTGAACTGGCAGAGACAGCCACCCTGGCCACCTTACCCTCTGCCCAAAGACTAGGACTCTGCTCTACCCTGCAAAGTATTGTCAATAATATTACCTCCTCCAGAAAAGCTGGAAATCAGGATTTTGATGTACAATCAGTTAAGGATTTAAAGAAAAAATGGGAGGGGGGCTGCTTTTTTGGAGGACGTAATTAGGTTTATTTATTTATTTACTTATTTATTTATTATTTTTATTATTATTTTTTTTTAATGGAATTACTGGGGACTAAACCCAGGACCTAGTGCATGCTAAGCATGCACTCTACCACTGAAGTCGCCTGAATTTTAAATTCTGGCAAATAATTACAATTTTATAGAATCACCATCAGGTCAAACGAAACATACCTCTGGGCTAAGGGTCACCAATTTGCAACCTCTGCTTTAAAAGCTGAGCACTGAAGTTTAAGCTGCAAACTGGAAAGCTCCATCTGAGTTCTGATTTCTCCTCCCACATGGCAACAAAGTTTGGGAACTGAGTATCAGAATCTCCCAGACCTTGAAAGCTTGAAAGCAGGAATGGCCAGTGCTGCTGGAGCAAAACCCAGAAGTTACATCTGCAGGGGTCTGGGGTTCACCTCTCAGTGTCACTGGCCCACTTGAAAGTAGGTTTAACATTGAAATTACAGATAGAAAACTGCAGTTGCTGAGCAGTAAGTTTGAGTGTATCTGTTTTCTACATTCGCTGTAACAAATAACCACAAATTTTGTGGCTTAAAATGACACAAATTTACACTCTTACAGTTCCTGGAGAGCCTCACTGCACTAGCATCCAGGTGTTGGTGGGGCTACTTTCTTAACTTAATCACACCTGCAAAGTCCCTTCTGCCACATAAGGCAACCTTCACATATTCCAAGGATTAGGACTTGGACATTTCTCGGGCTAATTATCCAGCCTACCATCCCAGATTTACTGGGTTTCCTACAGATACATTTGAAAGAGCTGAATTACCCTGGATCCTTTATCTCCAAGTTAATCTGAAGCACTAGTCTGCAAGAACATGGGTTCTGCATCTGAAGCCTGTGTCCCAGGCCCACTTTTAGCATGTATTGGCTCTGTGATCATGGGTGTGTCATCTAAACCTCTCTGTGACTGAGATTCATCCTCTGTAAAATGAAACCTATTTTATACATTGTTTGAAACTCTAAGAGCTTAGCTACCTGGGGAGTAAAAGTTATATATCCCTTAGTAACCTTATCCTAACAAAATGTTCAGGTCTATGGTTATATGCATCAGGTGACCAACAACCACAGAAATTAAGTCCCGTATGCTTCTTTTAGCCGGGTGATCGAGATCTATAGGATGTACATTTTTAATCCTTAGCACAGTCCTAGGAGTCATCAAGGGATATCACCTGAGGCAAATGACTTCGCCTCCCTGGCCTAAGCTTCTGGTAAAATGAGAAAAACAGCACCTCTCCATCAGACTGTTAACAAGTTCAAATGAGATTCAGGCAAGTAAAGCACAGTGTTTTTGCATATGGTTATGCCCTCCATAAATGTTACCTAATGGTATTCTACCCATTTTACAGCAAAGAATACTGAAGTCTAAGGGGAGGTTGGGTTATTTGCCTAAAGTCAGGCAGACGGCAAGTGGCAGAAATGGGGTTTGCCTCCAGGTCGGGGGCAGCTCTTCTTCCTTCAAAACCAGCTAGACTGTTCCGGTGGGGCAAGCCCATCCTGGGCTCGCTTCTATCATCACGACACTTGAATAACTCCCAGCTCTTTTCTCCAGGGGTATGAATGAAATTAGGCATGCAGAAGGTTTGAAAAATGCAGCGGGAGTGGGGAGGGTAAGAGGATGGGGGCTGCCAGGAGGAGCAAATTCAAAATATGCACTCTTAGCACCCTTTGGCTTCTGCTCTGAGGCACAGTATTTATTTTGGTATAAGAGTGAGGAACGCTGCAGGAAATGGCCTGCTTATATGTGATAGAGCAGTCGAAACCAAGCACAATTTTTACAAGAAAATTTCTTTCTACCTAACTGGGAAAATAAACTAAGCAGAAGCTGTTATCAGCAGAGCATACATCTCACGACTTCATTTCTGGCGGTGGTGTGGACTGTACATTTTCCTAAACAGCTTTAAAATGCATTAAAATGTATCCTGAGAAAGTTTGCTTTTCCTAGACAGCTTTAAAATACATAAACATGTGTCCCTAGAAAGTTCGCAAAAAGAGAAAAATGTCCCTCATATAACACAAATTATGAGCCCTCTTCATGCTAAAAACTTGTACATTGAGGTTCATCCCAGAAAAAAACTTAATGTTTAAAAGGTAGCTTCTTTAGAAATGATTAATTTTGATATTCTGCAGGCACAAGAAGATTAATAAAAAGGAATTGAGCTTTTACGGTTGAGGAAAACCAGAGCTGCCCTGAAATCCCTTATCAACAGAAGAGGTAAAAAAAAAAATTTTTTTTTCTTTAAAAAGCACCTTTGGAGGGCAATTAGCATTTGATATGGATATTCAAAAGGGGGAAACCTCCACCTGTGATTTCTCTCTCCCACCTCTAATCCTTGGCCAGGTAGGCATCCCTCCATCTTCACCTCTGTCTTCTCACATCTGCAGAGTTAAGTCAGATGAAAGGGAAGCACCCAGGAAAACCTCACACTCTTGTGCATCCAGAAAATGGAATTTGCCCATCCATCCTTCTTCTCTCTCCATCCTTGACACTTATGGCTATATGTGAGATGCTTAGGTGCCTGATTACTTTTGGGGTTGAAAATATACTTTGCTGCTGGCCTTGAGAACCATCCCCCCAGCTAGTGTGCCACTTCTGTGGAAAAGAGCAATGGAACCATGTTAAGAAAGTGTGTGCTTTCTGAAAGTTTAAACACAAGAGATGAGACTGAACATACCACTGGCTCCTCAATTATTCTTGCCCCCCTAAAAAAAACCCAAATCTAATCAAGTCTATTTATATAGAACATACAGGCGATCGATGGCTAAATTTAAGACTGTAATAGGAAGCAATCTGCCAAATCCTGATTGTGAGATATTCCACTGACCAATTGACCTGCTATCTCCAACAAGTCAGAGCATGAGCAACAGAGGGTGTGGGGTGGGGAGGACAGTTACATGAGAAAACAGAGGGCGTGGGGCAGGGAGGACAGTTACAGTATAAAAGAGACTTACGGGAGGACAACCAACAGAATAAAACAAAAACCAACAAAACAATAAGCCTCACGCAAATGCTCACCATGCACAATGATGAGCCAGAGAGAGCTGGACCTGAAGGAATCAGTCCTCAAAGCCTTGGGGCCAAAAGAACCAGGAACTTCCTCTAAGAAGCCTTAGTGATCACGCCAGAATGCTTAGGTTTAAAGCTTCACTGAATGAAAATCAAATTTCCCTGTAGCCAGAGTAATTTGAAAACCCGTTTCATATCCCCTTATAAGATCTGACTTGGGCTTAAAAAAAATTTGACTTGGGAAAAAAATAGATATTAAAATCTTTTTGCACATATTCAGAGCTGATGGCAACCTAGCACAGCTACCTTTAGTTCAACATGAATGCTCTTTTATTCTTTGCTTGAGGGTGATGAGCTAAGGGTAATATGTAAATAAAATTCTGCACAAATACCATTAGCAATGCCATCTAGCCATCCTCTTTTCTTTGTGTGATTTAATCTTTTATAGTGGAACTATAACAAATCAGTGTATATAAATATATAAAATATTATATATAAGTGTATAATGTACGTTTTGTATAGATACGTATTTACTCTGCTCCAGAGAATGTAAACATCAAAAGATGCAGTTTTTTTTAACTAATCCAGCACAGAAAGCAGAACGTAAAAATAAAGTAATTAAGTTAAATTTGATGAGTTTAAAAAAAAAAACCACAATGTCTGTAATCTGATAATTCGTGGGTATAAAATTTTCTTAGAAGTACAGTCTACAGAAAACAATTAGCCATATTTTTACTTCAAAAATTTACTTTCCTCCTGCCTCAGGTGTTTCATTTCAGTTCAGACCTCAAGAAAAAGATAACATTTTTTACTTCTAATTAAAATATAATATACTTTTATGTCACTTTTAATTAAAAATCATACTATGGTAATAATTCTAACTATTGAACTTTTTAATGAACATTAGAAAGAAGGCTTCCCCCCACTCCATCCTTCATTTATTTTCTATCCAGGCATTGTACATCTCTGCAGCATCCAGCTCCACATCATTTCTGGAGGGGAAAAGGACTCACTCCACTTTCACTAACTCTTGATTTTTTAAATTCTCTATTGAGTATATTCCCCTCAACCCCAACCTTCCTCTGGTAATGCAGTCTTCTTTCCCTTTCAGGGAACCAATCCTTTTTAATCCCACCCTCAGGCTCCAGGGGTAAGTACATGCCTAGCCAATCAGATCACTGCATTCTCTAGCCACACGACCCAATCCAGGCCAATCAGAGCCCTCCTTGGGTCTTCTGATGGAGAAGAACCAACAGGGAGGCAGTCTTCTTGTAAAGCTGTAAGTGCCAAAAAACAGAGCTCTTTTTGCCACAGTGGAGAGAGCCTGTCTGAGAAGGCAGCCAACACAGAGGAGAGCAGAGACAAGAGACAATGAAACAGTGTTCTAATGACACTGTCTCAGCCAGACAAGGGGTTTTAAAATACATACAATAAGCTGCTAAATTTAAATTCTCCTTTTGATCTATGCCAGTTATAACTGGGGTTCTGTTACTTGCTACAGAAAGAATCCTGATTAATACATAACAGTTATCTAAAGGTAATTAGATTTCTTTTTCAGCAAATATATCAAAACATGATAGTTATAAATAAGCACTGTGAAAGATCCCTTTTGGAAGATTCCCACTTGTTCCAACCATGCTAACCATTATTACTAAAACTTGTTTGTATTCCTCGTTTGAAAGTTTTTTATAGTCACAGCTCATATGTCTTCACTTCCAAGCATCCTAGCCGTTGGCCACTATTTAATCGGGAATACAGGCTGAGTGGTTAATAGCCTGATAACGACGCTTGTATAAATCAGCCATTAGGAACCATCAGGCTTTCCTCAGCATTCGAAATGGTACACAAACCTCCTCCAACTGACTTTTTTTTCTTTTATTTTACACTCAGAACAGAATTAAAAGAAGTTTTAAATCTACTTTCCCAAGACAGTTTGGGGAGAATACAGCACTCCCCCCCCCCCCAAAAAAAAACCCCACAATGCTTACTGGCCCCTACTGCTAGGAACAATATTTTAAGGCATGACTTTCCTTCCTACTTCAACACATACAAACAGGAACATTCTCAAAGACCACCTCATCAGACCATGCAAGAATATCTGGAGCTCCCCTTACATGTGTCTGGTGTTGAGATAGGTGCTAGTTCATCAGAATCTCAATTTCATCTAACTCACTGGGTTCTGCAGTTCTGTATTCTCCATGCCGTAGCTCTATGGCAAGAGACTGTTGTGAGTCTCACCCCAAGACAAATCCACATAGACAAAAAACCCTACACAGGAAAAATGAGCAGGAGCTTTTCAGCCTGAGTTCTCAAAGGCTCCCACCCAGCTTGCTCACACACTCTTGAAATTGAAAAGGTTTACTCAACCATGCTGAATGACATAAAAAAGCCCTCCCTGAAACCCTGGCATCCTGCATAGGGCTCTTAAGACTAAGCCCTTTCCTGCTCCTCCAGTTGAAGTGGAGGTCTGCAAGTGTGATGGCCACATGCACAATCACCTCTTCCACAGGGACCACCTTCCAAGCTGACACTACAAAGTATTTCAAGGTGAAGAAAAGGAAAAATTGTGTAATATATTCAAAGGAATTACACTCATTCTCAAAGAGACTTTGAAGCCAGAGGCATTAGTGTTAAAAATCCTGAAAGGAAGGAAATTCAAAATAGGGACATCTGACATAAAACACAAGACTTGGAAAAAAGTTGAGAAATACCATCCATGTTCTTAAAGAAAGAATTAACAAATTTTCAAAAGTCAGTCTTCTCCAAAATTAATTTTTAAACCTGATGCAATTCATTAAAAATTCCAATTAAGCATTTTTTAAAATAAACTTATTATTTTAGAAAGGTTCTAGATCTGCAGAAAACTTTCTAAAGACAGTAAGACAGTTGCCACATACTCTGTACCATTTCCTCTATTAACATCTCACATTAACACAGTGTATTTGTCACAGTTAATGAGCCCATATTGATAAAAACTTTCTTTGAAATTCACAAAATGAATCTAAAGTTCATCTTGAAGAATAAATAAGAGACAATAGCCAGAAATAGTTTGAAAAAAGAAGTACAATGTTAGGGAACATTCCTATCAGATATTTAAACAGACTATAAAGTTACAGCAAAGAAGATAGTCTGATACTTGGCAAAGAGTCAGACCCATCAAAAGAAAAGAATAAAGAGTCTAGAAATGAATCCAAGGAATTTGATAGGGTCCAAGGATTGATAAAGGTAATGTGTGAAGTCAATGAGGAAAGGATGGATTGTTCAAAATAGCTTGGGGATACTAGCTAGACATCTAGAAGAAAATCAAGGTGGAATCCAATTGCCAAAAAAAATTCAGAATGAATTCAATGTTTAAATGTAAGAAGTCAATCAAAAATATACCAAAATACACCAATAAGTGAATTAAAAAAAATCTTGAGATAGGAAAAATCTTTCTAGGTATAATAGAAAAGCCAAAAACTTTAAACTATGAAACATAAACTGATAATTCTTACTACAAAAATAAAAATTTCTGGCAGAAAAAAAATCAGTAAGATTAAAACACAAACCAGAGAATACATCTGCAGTACATATGGCAAGCAAAAGGTTAATATCCTTAGAAACAACCCTTGTACATCAATATTCTTACTGGGCGAACTATCCCAGTTCCTAGCTAACCAGTCTCCAGTTGCCCATGGAGTCCTTTGTCTCTCAAGGTCCTTGTTTCAGCAATTCTATCCCCTCTCATCATTAATTTTTTTCCTCTCTTCTTGATCATTCTCATCAGCAAACAAACATGCAGGTATTTCTACCTAAATATTAATTAAGTACATCAAAACAATAAAACCCACCTTCTCCTGACCCTTTCTCCCCACTGAACTAGAACCTCATTTCTTTGTTCCCTTTTGTGGCAAAACTCCATGAAAGTGTGTTGTCTCAACACAATGCTTCCAGTTTATCTCCTCCTATGATCTCTTAAACCCATCTCTATTAAGCTTTTGTCCTTTCCTTCTAGTCTTTCCATAGGCAACTATAGTTAATAGTTCAGTAAATGTTTCTAGAACTTCTTCTCTACAGATACAAATATACCCCAATATGTTTAAAAACTAGTTATCTCTGTGTGGTGAGATAACTGATCGCTTTTCTTTTTTCCTTTATAGTGTTTTGGTACTGTCTGAATTTTTTCAATATATAATAAGCCTGTGTTACTTTTATAATCAAAGGGAAAAAAGCTGTTTTCATTTTGATAAAGTCACTATCTAAGCCCTAAGAACACTACATCTGTGGCTTTACTTTGAAAATGAAGAGTTAGAAATAAAACTAAAATAAAAGAACTTGTTAGCTTTTAATAGGAAAAAAAAAACCTACTAAAACAGGCAGTAGCCCCTCATTTGAGAGAAGTATTATTTGGATGACTTGTGAGGAGCGCAGCTTCTATATCAATGTTTTCCTAGCTCAAGGTTATGAATTTTCCTTGGGTAGATGACAGGGAGAAGGATAAACAGTCAGTAGAGGGTCTCAGAAGGGCCCAAGATGGGATCATAGACGGGACAGGTCCAAAAGACTCCGTGAAGTCATGAAAGATATCCCCCACTCATCTGTTATACCTTCTTGCCCTACACACACACACACACTTTTATTAACAGATTGGAGCCCTCATTAATCCCACTTCACCTCCCTGCACTGACTCCACCATGCTCATTTCCAGCATGGCTCCTTCATCACCACCTTCCCTTTCTATCTTTTCTGCTTAGCTTCTTTCTTCTGATCTGAAGCAACCTGTCATTTTTCCTCCCCTTTATGAGGTAAACTAATTCCTTGTTTTAAAACAGAATAATGAGAAACAGAGTGTGGAGATGATAAGTCTTTGTAGACTTTTTAAGTGAAATATTTTTTTTAAATTTTTTAAAGCTTTTGGTGGGAGGAATTAGGTTTGTTTATTTACTTTCACTGGAGGTACTGGGGATTGAACCTAGGATCTCATGCATGCTAAGCATGCGCTCTACCACTGAGCTGTATACCCTTCCTCCGTTATGTATTTTTTTGAGTTTGAGAATATTTTCAAAAATGCTCTCCTGAGAGTCAAAACACAGAACTCCACAAAGGCCTACGAATAGACATTTGCTGAAACAGATCTAAGCAGAAGCCAATCATTTGGTATAAGAAAGAAAAGGACACAAATGTATATGTATGCATGGAAAAAGGTCTGCAAGTGTATGCAACATAGTATTAATAGTCGTGTCCTCTGGGCTACTGGGGGGAGTGTTAATTTCCTCCTATAAAGTTGTATTTTCCAACTGTTCTATAATTTACACATATTAATCACATAACGAAGAAATTAAGTAAGTTAATTGAATATATGCCCAAAGAGATAAAGAGGGAAGGACTAACAACAGGGAGGGGAAAGTAGCTGCAGGGACGTGAGAATCGAAAGCAAGGAAGCCGTTGAATTAGTTCACATTGAGAGGAACGGTGCACAGTTCTAAATCAGAGTGCCCATCTCTGTCCTGCAGATCCAGGAGAGCCCCATGCTTTCTTCTGGTTAAGTATGGCCAACAGAGCCTAGCCAAGTCCCAAGCAGTTACAACACATAATTGTAACCATATAAAAGGAGAAATTAACAGCTTTATCCTGGGATTGAGGTGGAGGAGTACCCTCGGGAATGCTGATATTCCCAGAGCTGCTTCTCTCCACCTTTGTGTTTGCATCACAAGCTCCAAGAGCCACTTAAAAGCAGGCTGTCCATTTTCAAGAAGTAAATCTCTCGGACGAATACCTTCTGTTCACGAGCTGGAGAGGGAAGGTGCCGGGCTGCGTGCTGGAACTCCCAGCCAGTGAAGACAGCTATCTCTTCTGGCACAGGTTCTCAGGGATGAGACCATGTCTAGTGGGGATTTTCTCCAGATTCGAACAGCCTTGGCCCTACCAAAACACGCAGCTTTGTTTTCACCGTACATCACTCATCCTGAGCCTTTCGCTTTTTTCCTTTCAAGCATCCTCAGGTCAAATACTACGTGTTCCCAACATTCTGAGTTTCTTGGACCAGCAAAGGGACATTCATTTTGCTCAGCACTCCTTTCACATTTCTATTGTGTTCTATTTCCCACTCCCCCTACCCAAGTCCCCAGAGAATAACTTCTTCCTTGTTTTAGTAACTTGGACCACAGTCAAGGTTGATGTGTTTCTCCATTTTGCAGGATATTTTCTTCAGAAGAGACAAAACAGAGGCTGACAGGGTTGCCGGGCTTGGGAGCAGCGTTAGGAAATCAGCAGGCATTAGAAACACACAGAAAATGTTTCTAAAGAAATAGAAAGCAGACAACAACGTGGGGCGCCATACACAGAATTATTCCTAAAGGTGGACCAGTGCTTAGAAAGAGTCCCTGGCAATTTTTTCTCCCAGTGACCCACTTAGAAAATTTAATTTCATTTGTTGGTGGGTGAGGAAAAGGGTCAGAGTTAAGAAAGTGGTTTCATAAAGAACCTTCTCTTTGACTTAAAGTGAAATGCAATGTTCTTCCATTCAAGGTCATAAAAGTAGCTCTGATCCTCCGGGGCACGCAGAGATGAGAAAATGAGTAAAGGGAGAAGGAGGAGGGAGGAGCAGATCAGTGGCAAGACTCCTTCCTCCCCACCGTATCATGTTTTCTTGCCCAAGCTCTCCCTAACATCCTCCCACCTCCCAGAATAACCACACTGCTCCCCAACGTCTAAGGAAAGATGTGTCTGTGGACACGCTTAGGACACAAGGAAACAAACTTACCCTTTTTTAAAAAAAATAAAATTTCCCAGGAAAGAAGACAAGAACAAGTATTTTGTGGCTGTTAGTCTGAGGTACATGATCTTTTAATAAAAACATGATAATGCCTCTCTTTGATGAGCAATTTAGAAGTTATATTATTTTTCTCCAAAACATGACTCACACCTCCAGTTTTACTGTTACAGATCTACCTTGTCACCATGATTTTTCTTTCCATTCATTTCAAATAGTGCCAAGATACTAGCTATAGGTTAGTGCAAAAATAGTTATTTCTCTATGTCTTCATGAAATCTTTCCTCCAATGTATTTTCCATGTTAACAGTGTTTTCATACCATGGCAAAGGAAAGTAAATTTGGTATCACAGAGAGGAAAGAGAACTACCCAGATTATATCCTCCCTGGGGAAAAAATCACTTTCTACTGGGATAACAGGTTCAACTGAATCCAGTTTTCAGCTATTTGTGGGCTTGGAGGAAAGAGCTAAGGAGATGCTTACTTTTAATGGCTAAAAGAGAGGCAAACTGTGGCTGACGATACATTAGTGAGTTGTAAAATCAATCCACACATTACAATCAGGATTTTTTTAATCGAATAAAGTAGAAAACATCAGTAGGCACAGCATGTAGTAAGGGTAAGTATTGTTTTGTGGAAACTGTGTATGCATGTGTGTATATTGGATCTCAAGTGTAAAAGATACTTAAAGTTTAAGAAACTCTAAATCTAGGGCCCAGATCCTGGACTCAGACAGAAGTGGGCTCCAACGTGGCTCTGCCACTTACTCACTAACTGAACTTGGTTAGGTGGGTTGATCTCTCAAGCCTCCTCATCTGAAAGATGGGTGTGACCATACTATCCTAGGATTGTCCAGAGATCAAAGAGGAAACACATACAAAGCCCTTCACACAGAGCCCAATAATGTTAGCATCCAGCTTTAGATAAATGCTCAGTTCACAAATGGAAGCAAACGTTATTCGATTTGCAGTATGTGCTAAAAGGATAAAAATCCAGTGTGAGACAAAATGTTAGTAAATCAGACAAGTGTTGTTTTCGTCCTCCTAAGAGTTACTCTTCTGCAAGACTAACTATTGGAGTCATTTGATGCTTTTTATACAGCTCTCTGAATAACGTATTCAAGAAATCCATTTTGACTTCAGAAACCCGTTTCTACAATGTAAGCACCAGACCAACAAGAGCTCTTCTAGGTGTTTTTTTTTTTCTTATACAGGATTGAACAAAACAAATTATTCACACTTCGTGCTTCATCCTTAATAATATAGCTTCTGACCCCTTAGCAAGTGACTAATAGCATGTGTCTGAAGACCTTAAGAGATATCAAAATTATCTCACCTATGTAAAGACCTAGATTCAAATACATGCCAAGGTTCCTTATCTGAAATGTTTGAAAAAAGCAAATAAACCAACCCTGTACTCCAGCATGAAGAAATTTAAAAAATTAAAATGCACTGCTCACTTCACAATCATGTTCTATCTATTCTTGGCACATAGTTTGGGGAGAGTTCCTGAATTCCGAGTAGAGAAGAGAGAATAAAATTGATGGGGCCCAGGAAGAAAGGGTGGGAAGCATGGAGAGTCAGTGGAAACACACAATGCTGAAACTGTCAGCAGCCCCTTGGATGGAAGTGGGGAGAGAAAAAATTCAAATCAACAGTAGGCTTTTTACTCTTGGGTCTAGAGAAAGAAAGGAAGTGGAGATTTGGTTAAAATAGCAGAAAAGTTAGAGGCTGTGGGTGGAGAGAAGGATCTAATAGTGAGTCTTAGTAGATGGAAAACAATTCTGCTGATCACTGAAGGATGATCCAAAAAACAGGACTGAGCCAACAACAACAAAAAAAGAAGGATGAGACGAAGGAGGCTGGTTCTGCTGTTGAAGCAGAGAAAATAAAATCAAAAGGAACAGTTAACAGAAACACCCCAGAGTAGATGCTATAAGGCTGGGGAAACAGATGTTTAGGAATGAAAACAAAAAGTCTTTGCAGAAAGTCTCACTTGGGGTAAAAATTAAGTTTTCCCTGAGAGATTTTAAGGTAAATAAAGAAAAATCAAGTATGATAAAGATTTGACTGATCTAACAGGAATATGTGTAATGCCACAAATTTAGTGTTTTTTGAAACATTTGCCAGGAAATGAGCACGGTTCCTACTGCATCATTTTTAAAATTGTTTTCCAGGAGCATGTTGATGAGAAATGTCACCACCTCCATTTTTACCCATGGTTTGTCTACAATAAACAAGAAGAGGCGGAGAGAGACAGAGAAAGAAATGGATAGATTCTTCCCATCCCTGTGCACCAACAGCTACCCTGATTACCCACTGTCAGTCCTAACTCCTGCATCACCCCAGATACCAGTCAACAACGCCTACGTCATTTGCTCTGCCATCATCGCATTGTCCACTCACTTGCTCTGCCCTTCTGTCCATTTCACTGAGCTGGAGCTCCCAGCAGCAACTCTAGAAGAGAAGAAGAGGTGGGCAGTGGGGACTGGAGCATGCATGGCTCTAGCAAGCCCCCCAGATCCCAGAATCCAATGAGAAGCCACCAAATACACAGAGACATGAAGCCAGCTGTCTAGGCAAGAGCACTAAACTGAGGCCTCGAAGCCCCCAGGGCTGATGGTGGGGTGGAAGGCAATATGGGGGACTGGAATCAGATCAGGTCTTAGAATCTCGGCTCTATAACGTAGTATGGTGTGAACCTGGGAAGATACTTAATTCTCTGAGCTTGACTTACTTATTTGGAAAACAGAATAACAGTTCCTAGGCATCATAATGCTGTCAGGAAGATTAGATGTGGTGATCTAGAAGAGCACCAGGTACACAACAGGTGCTTCGTGAGCACCACAGTCAACTGCTCATCACCTCAGATTTGAAAGTAGAAGTGAGTTCTTTTACTGTCTAAAGCAAGTTCTACCTGCATTCTCTTCTCATTTCTAGGTGCGGAGAACTGCCCTTACCTATGTTTGATTGCTGTGTTCTCCCTATTCTGGTCGAGTATCAAATGTAATAAAAGTCTGTTGGTGCAACCAGGAATGAGCACATCTGACTTTGGATAGTCCAACTCATCTTCTCTCAAATAGGAGTTTGGATCCTGGACTTTGTAAACTCAAATTATTTCGTGATAAGATAAAATAATGGTTAACAACTGTCATATCACTAGCGAAAAATAAACATTAAGTACAGTTGAATGGACACAACTTTAGAAAAACTCTAAAACATTCAGTAAGGAAAGGCCAGATTACGTTTTCCCAATATTCTCAACTCCCTTGTTCCAGACAAAAGCATCCCCTATTTATATTCCTGAAAATGTAATATGAACACAACTGACCAACTAGGGGAGGGAGGAAAGCATCTTAATTCTATAGAAAGCCACACTTATGCTTCTAAAACTACTCGCTTCACACGTTATAAGGACATTTACAATGGTTCAAACAGGTGTAAGTTACCATTTAAGGGCAATGGAATAGAGAAGACCTTACCCCTTTAACGTGGCTCCTAAGTTCATCTGATTCCAGGTCATGCATTCAAGCTGGGAGGTCATTTGGTATAAATTGTCGCTGTTAGAAAAACATCCAGAGTTAGAAATGCACAAGACAAAAAAAATATATGCAATTGTTTCTTCAAAGAGCAATGGACTTTTAACTTTTCTTTACAGTGAAAGCTTCCACATTCTCCAGGATGACAGAATACATGAGTCTGAAATGATTTTCATTTCATATCACCAATCTCTGCACAGTTATTCACTTCACACACAGCAGAAAGGATGTGAGAGTAATTTGGAAGCCTTTTTACAAAAAACCAAAAAAGTCTTAGTAGAGCAAACACTGAAGTTTCTAAAGAGGTATTAAACCTTTGAAGGGAAGAGGCTAAAGGGAGTGAAACTGAAAGGCAACACAGGCTGGATAGCTCAACATTAAAGTTAAAAGCCTGGAGCTGAAAGTAAAAAGACAGCAGATTAATTATTCGTGAAAAGGCCATTAAGTTGTTTTAATCAAAAGGATAAGTATCATGTGGATTATGAGGGCCTGAAAAGTCAAAGAGTGATGGGTGATGGATGGTCTAATACTCAAGGATGTGACAAGCAAAAAAAAGAGCATGATAAACTTTAGACACAACTGAAGGAATCATTCTCTGTAAATTTTATAATCCTGGTATAAGTCAAAGGGAGTTTTTTTTTAAAGCCCCAACCCAGTTCTATATTCTATGAGGGAAAACAATGGCTGATCATTTACATTAAGACCACAAAGGAGAAATATACTACCATATGAACCAACCAACTCTCCCTTGTTTTTCCTTTTCTTTGCACTTACAACTCTGATAAATATCTTTATTACATGTTTTAAAACACTTCTCTAAATGCATTATAGAAGAGCTATCATGTCTATTCTGTGAAACGACACTTCTCAAAGTTTTCTGCATGTACAAGTCATGAACATCTTTATTACATGTTTTTATTTTTATTAACCAACTTGTTTATTTATTTATTTATTTACTATTTATCTCCTTCCTAGAAAACTAGCACATAAGTCAATTATCAGATATCGTCTAAATAACCAAGCACCATTAGGAGTAAATTCAGTCCTGAACTGAAATGGTTAATTATGAAATTTGAGACGCAAGAGATTAATGGTTTTGTCTGGGAACCCTTGGTCTAAACACATTACAGAAGAACATTTTCCCTCCACCTTCATCGCAGAAGGGAAAGAAGGTAAGCAGCTTTCAATACCTAATATGCTATGCCAGATCGCCAATTCTGGACAGCCTCCGCCTTGTCACGACATTCCTTTGGGCTGTTTCATCCATCGGGCAGAGGCCAACACCGAAGTTTAATTAAGAGAAGGTTTTGTCAGGCTAACCAGACTGAGAACTTGTTGGGGGATGAGGGAAATTACAGCATTTACCCCTTGGAATAACTGAACACTGTGCTCTCTCTCAGCCTAGCTTGATAAATCATGGCGGAGTCCATCTGCCTCTCATATAATCACTCTGAAAATTATTTGGAACTCCTCAGTGGTGGGTACCTAGGATAAGGAGGAAATCAGATTCCAGGAGGGAATTTTACATATGAAATGTGAAGTGACTTCAAACTCAAAGTATGCGTAGTTTCATTAGTCAGTGCATATCTGGGCCCCATCATTCATCCCCGTGTCTGACTGGCTATTATGCTACCACAATATCCTACATATCAATGAAAAAAGCAGTGATTAGTTTCTCCTGCAGCTTCCTTGTTCGCAGCAGCGGCCGGTGCTGGTCTGTGCCACTACGTTTCGCAATTCCACGAATTCTTGCTGTAAGGCCAGTGTAATTAATTCCTGAAGGACCCCAATTTTTATTAGAAGTGCCAGCCTGCTGCATTTAACACAGGAGAGTTTCTTGAACTTTCTCTAGGCTGACAGTTCATTAATAAGCGGCCTCCTCCACAATCTCTACTGGTTTTTGTTCTCCTGCGCCTTTTCATCAAGCAATCCATTTATTAATCTTGCCATTAATCTCAGCCAACAGGCATTGTATTCCCCAGGCAGGTCTCTATTTTTGTCACTGATTTTTAAAAAATTGTTCACCAACTAAAATCACTCAACCCCAGTTGACAATTTTCCTGAGGTCCTATTGGGATGTGGGATCTTTCTGAAATTACTTCATCTTTGCATAAGACTAAGAGCATCATAATTTTCAAGAGGTCTGAGAAGCAAGATGAGTGACACAAGTTTACACACATGAGTCAATGAGTCCCAAATATCTAACTTTATGATTCAGGAATTTTCTCACAGACTTAAATAGTCCAGTGGATTCCTATGGGTCTCTATAAAGAAGTTCCCCAATGGGAAAATAATTTTAAGGACATTTTCTTGGCCCCCAGAAAGCAACCTCTCTCAAATACAGGGTCTGTGTCTTACACATGTGTCTTTCCAATGGGTGCCTGCTAAACATCTATACCGCACTGCCCAGTGTGGTAGCCATTAGTCAGACATGGCTACTGAGCACTTGAAATTATGGCAAGTGTCACATGCTGAAATAACATTTGGGCTTTTAGGTTAAATAGAATTTTAAAAAAATTAATTTCCTGTTTTTTATATTTTTTCTTTTAGTGTGGCTATCAGCAAATTACATAGATGATGTACATTATGTTTCTATTGGAGAGTGCTACTCTGTAAGTTTTAGAACCTTGAGCAAATCAGCTCAGCTCTCTGCACCTCAGTTTTTTAATCTGTTAAATGGGAATATGAGTTTCAATCAGTCTAACTTTATAGGGATGTTGTGAAGCTCTAATAATGGCTCTTTCAAGACTCTACAGACAATATATTTTAATTTTTTCTAATCTGTCAAATTTTGCACAGTACATTCACACATCCCCAATACGCTTCACAATAACTTTGTGAGGCAGGGTTAATAATGATCCCCGTTTATCTGAGGAGGACTGGGGCTCAGAGAGGTGCCTAGTGCTGACTTGCCTGATGCCTCCACCTCCACCTTAACCTGCCCCCTTAAAGGCTTCCTGGCGTTATTTGGCCTCTGAGCCTTGTCCTCTCACTACCATTTAAATAATAGTAATAGTAACATCATCATCATCATCATCATCATCATCATCATCATCATCATAATACAGACAGGAGTCTGGAGATGAAAGAGAACATGCTCAAGGCAGCATCATGAATTATTCTGTCTCCAGAAATTTACAAGATGCCTAACAATGCCCCCTTCAGCTGATTAAGAATAATGGGCCGAGATCTTCTTGATTTTAGTGGTCCTGACAGCTCAGCTTGCAAAGCCTCAAAAGGAGAGAGAAGGTGGGATGGGCTGATGGGGAAAGACTTTCAGAAAATCCCCAAGCAAAAACAAACAGACAAAAAAAACCCAAAAGACAAAAAAAAAAAAAAACCCCACAAACAAACAGGTTTCCTGAGGCTGGCGATGGGATGGAAGCACAATTTTAACCATATCCTGCCTTCTGTTGGCTGGGGCTCCCTAGCCGCTCCGTCAGTCGGATTGGCTGGCACCATCCTTCAACTGGAAGTCAGTGACAGCAATGACAATAGCTACTGCCGGGAGGGGACAAAATGTGAACTCAAGCTAAAAATACTGGGCCCCAGCATGCTCAAGCTCTGATCTCTTTGGGCAGTCGGTCAACTCCCAGCTCTCATCATGAAAACCCACGGAAAGAGGCAGCACCAGTCAAGGAATATATGGCCCCTGGCAAATAAAGCATCTAATTACTAAATAACCCCTGTAGGTGTCAACCACTTCATTCCCAGAGGAGATCAGATAAGCAGGTGGTTTGGCTCACAGCAACCACAGTGGTCACGTAGGCATTTCAGCTCCCCGTCTAACTCTGTCTGTTCGGAAGTGAACTCTGAAATTGCCGGCTGCCAAAACGTATTCCAAAAGTCATGTGTCTTTTATATTTTTTTAAAGTAGATCTTTAAACAAAACAAAACAAAAAAAAGGCACTGGTTTCCTACGTAAGAAATGTTTGAAGTTGGAAGCAAGGGAGAGAGGAAAGAAACTTCTGTAACTGGGATTAATGCAAGTTGGAGTAAAATAAAAGGAAGTCAGTCCTAGCAAAAAGGGGAACTTAAAAGGAAATCAGTAGTAGATCATATAGAGTTTGTTTTGGCCTGGACTGCAGTATTACGGAGTTCTCGACCTCTGCACAAAAAGAAAGGAAGAAAAAAGCTCTCAGCTATTATCTGGACCAGAACTCCCTCACTCTTCAAATGCATGTGTAACTCAAGTACATTTTCATCTTTAAGTATGTTTACTATGTTTAGCAGGACAAGGTAGAAAAGTTATTGTCACCACTGAAATAGAACTATTGAATCTGATTAAGATTGGAGTTACCCCTGCCAGATGGTTGTTGGCTGGCAAATAGCATGTTGGTGGAAGAAAAGTGTTTCCCCATGGGATGAAGAAAAAAAAATGCCAAATAAGAAAAAGGCAGATGTAACTGGCATCTGTGATCAGTTCAAGACATTTCCAGCATTTGCTGTAATAGCTCTGCCCTACACCAACAGAAAGGCCTCTGTGGGTTTACCTCTACCTGATAACCAAGGGTTGTGTGCAGAGGCTGCAGCCAAACTTCGCTGCCACCTTTTTCCTGCGTTCTTCCCTCCAAGGCGCCATGGAGGCTGCCTGTTCAGAAATTTCTGCCCAGCAGGCCATGGTGAATAATTATTTTACAGTCAATCTCTTGGTATTGTAATGTCTCTCAAGCTCACCAGTTAACCAAAGAAAAAACCCACTGGGGATTCAACTTCTATTAATAAACACTTGGTCAGCACAAAAGTTGCAGGAATATTTGAAACTAGATTTTTGCCCCTCCCTGGAGACAAGTCCAATTCAAGACTTTCTTTGGCTTTGGTAACACTGCCCACCACCTTGGAAACCATTTCAGACTTTATGCCTTCATCCTTACCTACATGGGAAGTATCAGTAGTGTCTTAAGTGAAACTTGTACACCATGTAAAGTGTACCTAAATGCACATGCAAGAAAAGGCATTATTAATCATGATTTTATGTGTCTGGGTGAGAGCAGTCCTCTGATTTGTCTACATTGAAAGCCAACCTAAATGGTAGACTCTGCACTTTTCACTGACCAGATTCCCCAGAAGCTTCATGGTTGCAGAGGAAATTTCTCTCACAAGAAAGACAATCTACTGGTAACAGGCTCCACGGTCAATGTCACCACTGGCAAATCATCAACATTTGATTAAAATACTCAAGTCAGAGTTACTGCTTCCCAACTGGAGTAGTTTGACCTGCTACAGTGAGAGGTGGGCCATATGTATTATCATTTAAATTGGTAGCACAGTTGCTAAAAATGGACATGCAAACCTAATAAAAGAGCAAAAAGAAAAGGAAACTAGAGCATCTAAAAAAAATAGTGCATATGGGAATATTTTTCAAACACGGTGCACAGAACTCCTTTTCAAAGTAGCTGTGAGAATTAACCCATGAAATGGGCACGGTCAGGGATTGGGGGCTCCAACGTCAGCAAGCAGTGTGGGGAGAGGAAACTTGTGGAAGAGGACTCAAGGGAAGTGAGCAGGGAAGGCTCAGCTAGCTGCCTGTTCTAAGTCAAAATCAAGGGAAAACTGTTTAGTGACAGTGGACTTCACTACTCTGTCCCCTTAGGGGAGCACGGGGTCCAACCCTTCCTGGGACCATCTCTGAGCACGCACCAACCAGGAAGCAGTTGCTTGCCTGGGTCTGGATGGATGGGGAGAAAGGTCTCTGCCCTCGTTTCTTCACCCAAGTAGTTCATGCCCACTGAGTGGTAAAGGCAAAGTTAGAGGAGTTTGGAGTTTGAAAGACAGCTGCTCTGTCAGTTAAGACCGGGAGAAAGCTTAAGTTGGCTCCTACAGTCCTCACTGGTGAAAATATTACGTCCAATCTACTGAGCGATTTCAATTGAAAATTATGGGTAAAACTATTGGATAATGGGGTTTCTTTCACACATGTGGGGGATAAAGACGTTCCTCTGGTAAGACCTAGGGCAGATGCTACCTTTGGAAAGAAAATGGCACTTAACCATCAGGAGAGGCAGCAGGGTGCAGAGGCACGGAGGATGGATTCTGGGGCCTCACTACCTGAATGTGAACACCCTCTCTGTCCCTGACTCTGTCACACTGGGCAAATTCACCTCCAAGGGCCTCAGTTTCCTCCTCCGTAAAATGGGGGTGATAGCTTGTTGCTTATCTTCAAGAGTTTCAGATTAAATGTACATTAAGTAAGTCAATACTTGTAAGGTGCTTAGAATGGTTTCTGGTGGTAGTAAGTTTAAATAAGCATTCACTCTTATTATTTATTAGCAAAAGCACTGGCACAGACTGTATAAGGGGAGTATCCCAGGTGGAGGACACTGAGTGGCCTGGAACTCCTCAGCCATTCAGAGCATATATGAGCTTTGACGGCAGAGAGAAGGAAAATCCAATCCTGGTTCTGATTCTCACTTGCTGTGTGACTTGAGCAAGTTACTTGGAGTCTCTTGAACCTATCTCCTCTTCAGGAGAGGGGCTTACCTCTTTGAGTACCTACCTCATAGGTAATTAGAAGAATGAAATGAGTGAACTGAGTGAAGCATGCAGCACATAGTCATATGCAATAAATCCTACTTACTACATAATAGGGGCCCATGCATTCACCCAACCATGATCCCTGGGTTCTACAAAGGCCAAAATCTGGTTCCAGAATCCTTACTGGCCTTTAGACAAAACTCTACCCACATATAATATGCGGGAGGCAGAAAGGATGGAGAAAATCATCTCCTATCACTTTCCATGAGTTGATTGGGGGCATGTTCTATTTACTGCTCATCACATCTGTGTACAGCTGGAACTTTTCAGATCTGTTACCTGAGAGAGAGGAGAGAATCACTTTAAAGCTCTCTCCTAATGGGAAAGAGAATTTTGAGAATTTCCTCAAAGCAAATTCAAACTACACACTGCTTACTTAATGTCAGTTCATGTACCATTATCTTTATGTCCTTTATGTCATGTGGGAAGGGAGACTAAGTCCAAGATGGGGGTAAAAGAACCTTTGGGAGGGCAGGGGAAAGAAACTGGGCAGGCTGCCTTAGGGGGTTAAGTGCAACAAGGCAAACAAAATACAAGCAAGCTTTTCCCAGGAGGTCCCAATTTTAGAAAGAAAAAGTAATGGAGCCAGGGACCAGCAGAAGCACTGCTGAATATCTAAAATCCAAAAGTTTAGCCATTAAGTGATTAAAGTTTAGTCTATTTCCCATGCTTTTTCAAACACACTGTTCACAAAAGCATTTACATACCCTTTAAAACTTTAAAAATACCCTTTAAAACTTTTTTTAGAAGTAGGAAAGAAGGAAATGACATAACAGTAGTACTGTTGATGCATAAACCCAATTTTAAAACATCCCCACACTGCAAGTGAAGTACCTGATTTTTGGAAAGTGATTAGAAATATTGTGAATTTAGGGGGGATGGAGCTTCAAAGACTCAGTAGGTACAGACTTCAAGGGAGCAAACTGTTTCCTACAGGGGTCACAAATCCTTTTTTAGGAGATGTTATTGCTTGGAAATTTTTCTGCAACAAGACAAAATGGTATTTTTATGACTTTCATATAAAAATGAGCAAAAAAGCTCCAATTATGCAGAAAGAAGGGATAAGCAAATATTTCTGAAAGATGAACCTGACAAAACTGCTTTATACAGTGGCCAGTTAGAAGCTGAATTAGAAAAAATGTGAAATTTTAATGTATAAGCTGCAATCTAAGTGACTTTTCCTACTTCCATAGCAACCACAAATTCAGCTCTAAGTCAAAATCTACCACAGAGACTCGCTTTGGAGAACTGCTATTAAACCAGCAGTTGTGATCATTTTATCTCCAACTCCTTTTCTTTCTAGCTTGTTCAGTCCCTCTGATGGGCCCCTTCTTAGGGATCCACAGGGTGGATCTAGGCTTGGAAGAGGGGGGAGTAGGAAATGTGAGTAGCTATGTCAGGACTGAGCCAGACTCCAAAGCCTCCCAGACCTCAACCTCCAAGGAGGTATCCTAACCCATCTAAACAGTACCCACTCTGACGTCAAGGTCTTCCTCTCTGCTTGAGGGGAGGCATCGACCAAGAGCCAAGGAGGAAGGACTGGGCCAAGGTCATCCCACTGGGAACCATTCCAGCTGCACCCCCAATATCTACCAGAGTAAGAGAGATGCCACTCTGGTAACGAGCAGAAGCAGCTCTTCAAAAGGAGAGGCAATGATCCCGTCATGGCAGTTTTGCTTGGAGAAGGGGTTCACAACAGATATTTCGGATTCTACACCCATTCCAATGAGCTGACCCACCAAGGGGAGGTGCAGAGATGGTGGGCTTGGGACAGATTACAGGGCCTGTGGTGCCAAAGAACAGAACTGGGTTCTAGCTAGGAAGAGAGAAGAGGATCCGGGAGGGTTCTAGCTAGGAAGAGAGAAGAGGATCGGGGGGGTATGCCCATTCTACCTCTATCTGGGCAAATTGCATGCATTTGTTTTTGGCTCCCTCCCTCTAAAATTTAAAAAATATCTGGGGGGAGGAAAATAAAGGTGATCTTGAATCCAAGATCAGACTAGATATGCCATATTTCCCGATCAAAAGAAAAAAGGTTTCCAAAGTCTGTGTGCCACAGGCTACAGAAGTAGAAGGGCTGGACCCTGTCCTGCCCTGGGATAGGAGTATCAGACCAGTTCTAGGCTCAGTTTCACAAACACGCCAGGACAGTGGGATGAGCCTCTGAGGTCTGGGGAGCGAAGTCTCCTTCCCCTCCTCCACCTGTGGGACTGGATGTCCCCCAGGCGCGGCCATTCCTTCCACCCAATCTCCCAGGGCAGGCGCTTTTCCTTCCTTTATTACCTCACTACCTCCTTCCCTTGACGTCAGCCTCAGGTCCTCGAACCGAGGGGAGGGAGGATGGAGATGAGTTTGGGGGCAGTCGGTATCAGGATCCCCCAGCACCGGGTGGGGTAGGGGTGGAATATGAGGTAATGCGCGCCCAATCCCGGGCCTCAAAGGCTGCGAACGGCCACTTCCCTCCCCCCGCCCCACCTTCCCGCCCGGCTCCGGCCGGTGTAGTTACTAGGCAACCCTATCGGCGACGCGGGATGCCGGCCAAGTTCACCCAAAGTTGAAGAATAAATTTGGGGGAGAGATGGTGGAGGGTGGAGCAAGAGCCGAGAGAAGGCACGAGCGACAGGAAAAGAGCTTGGGAGGAAAAAGAAGCTGATCTTCCGCCTCCCGGGAGCAGGAAGAAGGGCGGGTGCGGGCTGGAGCTGTATCCTCTCAGTACCGCTGCCACCGACTACAGTACCGCTCATAGTCCAGGGTAGCTGGGTGCTAGGAAAGATGTTCACAAAGTGCTGCCGCAGCCCAAGACTCTGGGGGACAGAGGTGTGGAGAAGGCGGTGGCCCGAGTGTACGCGCCTTCGACTTGGCTGGCGGGTGTGGCCAGTGCGCGTACGAAGGATTTGAGGAGTGAGAAGAACCGAATGGGAGTAGACCCCGTGTTTAATCTTTGATCCCGAGGAAGCTAAAGTCCTCCCAGCAAAGACCCCTCAAAAAAAAAATTCCTTAAAGCGCCTCTCTTCTTCAGCTCCAAAAAGTAATCGCCTTAATTTATATTCAAAATAAAAACACCAAGAGGCAAGGAAACCTACTTCTTTTAAGTAGGAGCCAAGAGATCGGTTTTAATTTGCATTAAGGAGCCGACTGGGCTAAAGGCGTCTTTGCCTCAGAAACCCTGCACGTCCGCACTCGGGGCTGCCCCGCGTCGGACGTTCCCGCGCCCGCCGGCTCGAGCGCCCCCTCCCGGGTAGCGGGGACCCAGACGTGGCGCCAAGGGCCTTCCTACCTGCTGTACGGCGTCCTGAGCAGCAGGGCCTGGCTGCCGGTGCAGCTGTCGGTGGGGGTGTGGCAGCCGTAGACCGGGGGCGGCACAGAGTACTGCTGCTCACCTGCAGAGAGCCGAGGAGAGCGGAGTGAGCGCGCGCCAAGGGCTGAGGGCGCGAGGCCGTGGGTAGCGGCTTGGGGAAAGAGCATCCCGAGCCGGACTCCGAGGCTAAGGCTGAGGGCAATGGGCCTGGATGCGGGGGCCGTGCAGAGAGACTGCATCCGGATCGTACCGAGCCAAGCTGCTCACTTCACATTCTTAGTGTAGAACACTGAGAAGGCTCTCTGGACTTTTTATAGCCTCGGTTGAGTGAAGCTGTCTCCTACCATGCTTGAGGTGAGGGGAAACTTTTCTTTTGAGTGAGATTTAGCTAATTATTTCTAAAATTCATTTAGAGGTACCCTTCTCCCTTCCACAGTTTGCCTTGAGTTGGAAATATCTCGGGAGGGTGGGGTAGCATGGAAGAGGGGAGAAGGACCCCACATCATTCCTGCCCGCTTACCCAGGGAGCCCTGCTGGCCCATGGGATCCTCGTGCTTGAAGGAATGGTTGGGGAACTGAGCCGCGTGGTGCGAAGGCGTGTGACCATAGCTGGGAGTCCCATCGAAGGTGACAGTGCTGTATCCTGCGGGCGCGGACGAGAGAGAAACAAAATCAGCAGAGGGACGGGGACTGCGTGTCTGAACCAGAACCCGAACGAGGAGAGGCCAGCCCCGCATTCGGATCCCGCTCCACTAGCCTTCAAGGCTTTCGACGGTTTGCCGAGCCCAATGTGACCTCGGTACAGGCTCAGTAAAACCCAGATCTCCCGCCTGTTTCCCAATTTATTTATACCCTTGTCTTTCATGGTGTCTGCTGCTTCTACACCGAACCTCCCGCAAGTATGAAGACCGCCAAGCGCTCTGCGGAGAAAGTTGTCCTTCCCCCAAAACGAAACACCGCGCCTCTCGCGCAGGGGCAGCGCAAGCCACCGAAATGAATCTGCTTAGATGACCCGGCGCTGACTCGGAGCCGTAAATCAGAGAGGCCCGCGCACCAACTTTCATTAATTACTCAGAGCCAGTTTAACGGCGTGGGCTTTAAATGGGGAAAGTAATTATGGAGTAATGTTATCTGTCTGAGGCTGCGCGACCTGACACCACTGACACCCAAGGCTCTCGGGAAAGTTGGTGAAGGGAAAAAGAAAGGGCCTTTCCAGTTGGACCCGCGGGCCTTGACCCCCCTTGGACCCACCTCACGCCCAGCGGGTCCGACTCTGACCACTACTGCCGGGGTCGACTTCCTCAAAGCCCCAGTCAGGGAAGCCTGTTTGTTTCATTGAGCCTGAGACCGTACCTCCCTTCTCCTCCATCAGGTTTGCACGGGCCCCCTGCCTCAGTTTCCCTGGCGAGAAACCGATGGCCATGTGGCCCGTGTTCTTCCCCAGCTCTCCCAAAGTGAGAAAAAAATGTGGAGTCTCAGTTGAAAAATGTAGTTTCCTAAAATTATTGTCATTAATGCTTTAAACATTTACTCTACCAGCTCCTGGAAACTGTAGCTGCCTGGCAGGGTAGGGTAAGCATCCTCCAGCTAAGATAAAAATCAGTTCTGAGCCCTGAACCCAATGGTGGGGTCCCATCCTATGCGCAGGCTTGGTAGTCTCTGGCTCTAGCCTGAATGAGATTGGTCCAGATACTCATCCGCTGGCTGCAGGGCCGCTGGGCAGGACCCAGTCCCTTCCTTGCCCCACCCCTGGTCACTGTGCTGAGTTTCCAAACCCCACTCAATTCTCCGGAGTGGAGTGAGTCAAACAGCACCCATTTCCCCACTCTTGCTTTAGGCAAAATCAAGGCTCTACAAGTGTCCCAAAGACAAGACTTCGACTGGACAGATAAAGGTGGCCATTACCCACATCTTCCAAACACCCACCCCCCAAAACAAAAACAAAACCAGGCTTCTACAGTCCACTCCAGGGATTGTGGTGTGTCAGAGGGGGAGGGAGGGTTGGAGCAGGTCTTAATAACCGGATAGTACAGGGCAGGCCAAGTATCACATACCAGTTGGCGCCACAGGGTGACAACTGAAGAAGCCACCAGCTTTTATAATTTGCATGACCCCAGAGGCCTCCATTTCTCACCTGCTAAGTGGGCAAAGAGAACACCCCATCCCCAGCCAGTTAGCTGTCAGGAGTGGGTGAGCACGCTTGCCCTTCCATGCACTTTCTTTTGGGAGCGGAGGCCAGGCTATGTTTGAGGCCTACCAATAGCTGACAAACGAAATTTGGCTCCGAGCACCAGGTTTGCAGAGGAAAGGCCGAATTTTGAAAGAACAGTTTTCAAAAAGGAGAAACAGAAGCGGCAAAGAAGTTGTCTCTACACGAACCCTTCTCCATCCCTTTGAGCCTTTGAGAAGTTAGTGGCTCGGGCACCGTGCTGTCCTCGGAGGCGGGCTCCGCAAACGCCCGTGCGCGGCAAGGGCCACGGGTTGCGGGCTGCAGCTCCTGCGCAGGCGGCGTCGCCTCAGCGCCTGGCGAGGTTACCAAGGCCCCCTCCCAATATAGGACCTGCAGACCCCGATGGGCAGGGGCCAGCCTCCAACCCCCTCCCTCAGGTGCCCCGGGGCGGGGGTGCTGCGGTGCAAGCGCCCTCAGAGAAGGGAGGGCTCTTTAAAGTAGGAGCTTATCCGACATCGGACGCGGGACAGATTAGAGCGCGCTGTCCCGGAGCCTCGCGCTGGGCCAGGAGCAGAGAGCGCGGGGGCGGGGGCGGGACAGCTGCCTGAAGAAAGGGACTGCGCGTTCAAAGGCTCCTTGTACAGGCCTTAGAGGGAGAGGCTCTGAGCCGCCAAGGTAGAGCCTTTCCCACGGTTAGTCTCGACCCGGGAAGGGAGTGCAACCTTGACCGCGCAGAGAGAGGAGACATGCTCTGAGCCTCTCTCCCCCGCCTGCGGCAGCGGAGGACCCCGGGACCGCCCGGCCAGGCCAGGCCCTGCGGGAGCTGAAGGGCGGAGTAGATAGCCGGCTCAGTCAGGAAGGTGGTCTAAGGCTTAAAATGATGACTCTGCAGCTGCGGCAGCAATCGGGGAAATCTGTCCCGCAACGAAATTCTCTCTCCAGTGCGAACTGAGGGAAGATCCCTTGGCCCTCCGGCTGAACTGGTGTCCCCATGTGACCCTAAGGTGGTCAGGTGATGCCAAGGCTTACACCGGCGCTTGGATTCTGTGCGCCTTTGGGGCTGGGGGAATGGCCCTGATTGTCAAGCAGTCCTTGTTTTGCCTTCTCAAACCCCGCGCTTAGTCTGGGACTACCCAAGTCCTCACCTGTCCTCAAGTCTTCTGCCCTGACAAACCCTCCAACCTGCACACACATACAGTGGGTACAGGGCCCATCCAGCGGGGAAGAAGAAATCATCTCAAGAGTGGAGCCAAAATCCCTGAAAAAGGAAGTAGAAATAGCCTAGAATGGTCTGGTTTGAGTCAAAGCTCTGCCACAGAGAGACCTCTTGCGCACTTTATTTCTCAGAGCCTAGATTTCCTCATCCAAAAATACTGGGGCTCTTCTAGTGTCAGGCTGTGAGCTTCTTACAAAGGCTGAGGCACACTGTCTTAGCATCCAATCCCCAGTGCCTGACACAGAGTAGGTGCTCAATAAATGCTTGCTGAAGTAGTATTTACAAGATTAGGATACAAGCTATAATATTTAAGAAATTGTAAAAAATAAACAAGGTATGATGCTTTGGTGGGGTTGGGAGGTTCAAGGGTGCCAGCAATCGTCCTTGCCTGTGACCATGGCTAGGTTGCCCTGCTTGGGGACAGGGATCCAGAGTCTTGATTCTTCGCTGGGGTTTGGCCTCCAGCTGCTGAGAGCCATCCATTCCCACATTTTGGGGAAGGAACTGAGGCCCTTGCTTTCCCCAGCTCAAGCCTCCTATCAGGCCCTGCATTCCTGGGGCAGCTGCAGGAACCCCAGAAATCAAGAGAATAAATCCGAAATATCAGAGCCCACCCTGGCTGCCAACGCAAGGGCTGAGGTGGGTGCAGCTTCTCACAATCCATCCCAGCTCCCAGCTGCCAGGTGAGTCCCAAGGACTGGGCAAGCGTGACGCCTTTTATGTTTTCATTGCAAGAGAAAACCCAAGTCTACAGACAGGAACCAGCTTACTGGCTGCGGCCTGGCTGTGGGGTCACCTTTCTACTGGGTTAGTACCCAGAAAGGGGAGGGGAGACTCCTTTACCTGCTAGTCCTGGTCCCCAGTTCCCAAGCTCTTTTTCTTTTTGGCAACCCAGGCCTGTTAGAGAGGAATTCAAATTTTTCCCTTACGTGTAGTGCCCACTGTCTAGGAAGCCCACAGTCTTATCCCTGAGGCTCAGTTGATGGGATTCTGCACACCAGACTATAGAAGCTTGGACACAAGGGCCCAAGCAAAGCCACAGAGCCCAGGTTCCAAAAACCCCACAGAACCTAGATAGACTCAAATAAATGATAATGGTAGTATTCTGCACAGGGCAGGGGCTTAGATCAAATGGCTTCTCAGGTGTCTCAGAACAGCACACATCCACACAGAGACCCACATCACACACCGGCATGCCAGTCTTGCTGTTTCTGGTCCAGGCAAGTTTAGATGGGCTACTGCCTTCTGTATTTAGAACCCCAAGCAGGGAGAAAGTCAGATTTTTTGCTTCAGGCACAGAACTTCAGGCTGGACTCAAACATCAGGTTGCCCATCCCTGCTCTCCTCTTAAAGATAGGGAAATTGAGACCTGGAGATTTGCCAAAGGTATCACCAGCCTGCTAATTAGAGGTGGCATGATCACAAAATAAGAGCCTCTGCAATGGACATTGAGCTGTTCTAACACCCCTTGAGTCTGAAACACTAATTTCATCTGCTGAAGACCTATATTGAAGGGACCCTGTAGGTGGGCCTGACCTTCTTCCTTGGGACATGGATCCCAGATTCCTCCAACGAAGAGAGGAGGAGGGTTTCGGTTTGGTCAGGGCATCTCATGGGCCAGGTGCTCCAGGCTGGGCTAAAGTAGGAACAGCCTGGAGATAGGCGTTTAGAACATGCATGCTAAGGCGGGAAGAACAGAGCACTTTTCCACCTTGGGAGCCACGACACCTCTTGCAAACAGTACACACTCTGCTTCTCCCAGCCCACGCATTCCAGAAACATCCCAGTCCTTAGGCTCAAGCGAATTTTTCCTCTAGGAAAAGCATCCGCCACTGCGTTTGTAAAGCATTTCCTAAAATATCAAATAACCTGAATTGGTTTAGTTCTCAACAGTGTAAACGTCTAATTAGAATAAATTTAGAAATCAAAATACAGAGGTTCAAGATGGTTGGTTCCGCGCTGGTCCCTGAGAAAGAGAAGTGACCGGGCACCACCGCATTGAGGAAACTACCGGCTGTGTCCCTCGATGTACAGTGACTGAAAACGGAAAATAAATCTGTCCTTATTTTATTACCTCAAAGTCCTGCAAAAATCTTTCCCCAGCTAAGCCCCGCGTTCAACGACGAGGAGGCGCCTGAGGAGGGCTGAAAGGAAAGCCAACGCTCTGTCTCATTCCACTGCCTGTGATAGGGCCGGGTGCTGTAGAGGTTGGAATCGGATAAACCGGGTTCTCTTCCAGCTCTGGAGCCCACGTGGCCGCCACCTAAGCTGGAACCCAGGAGAGATCCACTTCTACACTACCATACGCTGGAGCCATATGTGGACATGGACGTGGGTCCAGAAAAGCCACTACTTAGTCGCTAGCTCATTTGCTCATTCTAGTGCTCCCAGGTACTTACTGTACGTCTAATGTGTACCAACACCGTATTAAGAGCTAGTGCGGCTCGTCACATTTTGGCGCGGCGGAGGCGGCACAGGCTGCTCACGCTGCGCTGGTCTCACTCAGAATCCACAGTCTAAATGTCTAAAAAGTCCATTGCCTGGCGACAGTTTGGTGGTGCCTTCAGAGACAAAGCCTCTTCCCGAGGCAGAGCCAGACACTGCACCGGTTCCCGCTTCCCACTCCCACGGGGACTTGCAGACTTAGAATCTCCCGGTGTTCGAGGGGCCCCAGATGACCTCCCGGCTCAAGCGAACAGTCCGGTTCTGGCGCTGGAGGATGTCAGGGGCCCATGCCGAGGGCTCCCTTTTCCCGGCCTCCTCTCCCCCAGCTGCCACTTCCGCTACCTTCACAGCTCTGTGGGCGGCAGCCGGGTAAGTGCTGGGGTCAGGGAAAGGGTAGGACAGGGGAGCACGCGCACGGCCACAGCCCGGTCGCCACCGCCCCGCGTGTAGGGGGCGCTCCCCATCCTGCTTACCCTGGTTGCGAATAGCGGGCTGGCTCTCGAGGCAGCTGGGCAGGTAGGGTGCGTTGGGGAACATCCTGGCCTGGCCTGAGGACGCCTGGCTAGGCGGAGGAGGACCGAAGGGTCCGTAGCGACAAGCTCCAGCCGTGCCAGTGAACTGGCCTGAGAAGTGGACGGTGAAGGCGCTCAAGCACTGCTCCTCGTGAGGCTCCGCGCCTCCCCAACTCGGCTCTTGTTTGATGAAGGAGTGCGGCGGCGGCGGCGGTGGGGGTGGCGGCGGAGCCGGCGGCGGCGCAGGACCTCCCAAGGAACCGTAAGCTGAGGCGCCGGGGGGCGCAAAGTCCAGCACGGGCGCCCACTGTGCGGCGCCGCTCACCGGCAGGGCACAACCGCCGCCACCACCCAGCGAAGGTACCGCCGGCAGCAGCGCGTTCAGGTCCCGCACGTCGGAGCCCATTTGCTGTGGCTCAGACCCGGCTACCCCGCGACCCCTGCGGTTTTGCAGACTCTCGGCGCTCGACTCCGCCGCTCCTAACTTGGCCCAGATGCCTCCCGAGCCCCGGATCCCCGGCTGCTCCGGCTGCTGAAGGCACCCAGACCCGGAGCGGAGAGTGTGCGAAGAAGCCGGCTCCGGGGCACACGTGGAAGCCGGCTCTTGCGGCAGGAGGAAGTCCAGGATAGCGGCGAGGCGGCGGCGGGGCCCCGGCTCCTGGGCTGCCGTCCCGGCTCTGGGTGGGTGGGTGGGTGACTGAGTGGGAGGGAGAGCGGGAAGGGGGGAGCGGGTAGGCGGTCGGGTTGCGAGAGCCCCCGGGTGTGGGCGCTGCCCTGAACTCCTTACCCCAGCTGCCTGGCTGCCCCCAGCTTCCCAAAGCTCAAATAAGTGGGGACGGCGGCGGGGGAGGAGGAGGAGTCAGGAGTCTGGGCCGCTCCATTCACCTCGTAGCCCTAGCGGATTCCGGCAGCGCGCGCTGCTCCTTGGGGGCGTCCTCGCGGTGGGGGTGGGGGGCGGGCCCGAGGGAGCGTCCCTCTCAGACACTTTCCTCTCCTGCCCGCCATGCGCTCTCCGCTGGCCTGTGGGACACAGACCTACCCCCACCTCCCCATTTCGGCTTTCAGGAGTGTGGACGCCTCAGGGCACTAGCGAGACTCTCCAGGTAAGCAATGAATATCCCCTCCGTTTCCTCGTGTGGTGGGGGGAAGGGATGGGGTTGTTAATCGAGGAGGGCGGGTTGGAGGGAGGGACAGAGGACTCCACGAGGGCGGGAACTTCACGAAGGCGCAGAGAAGTTTCCCGGACTTAAAAGAGGCGGATTCCCTTTCTTTGCGCTTGCCAGTCTGGCTCTTGCTTTTAAAGCCGTCGGGCTGGAATGGTGGCCATAATCTCGGGGTCACTGGGGAACGGGGTGTCTCCTTGTGGATTCCGGAGGCCAGACTCAAGGCGAACGTGGGAGACCTGGAGGGTGCATCAGTTGTGATAAACGGGGCGTATTTCCATCGTCTGGTAGTTGGTTACATGGTGAGGTCTGCGCCCAGAGAAGGGCGACTGTCGCCTCCTAAAATCGGTGTCAGGCGTACTTAATGTCATTTTCTGGTGAGAAGTATTCAGTTCTTCTACGGTGAAGCCGGGAAAACAGCGGCTAGTTTGGGAGGGAAGAAAACCTTCAGGGAAACGCCCAGATTCTGGTCGGAGAATTCTGGCGCCGAGTTTGAAGAGTAGGGGGTGGGGACGGTTTGGATACGAAGTTCGCGGGGCGAGTGTTGGCTCCTGGAGCCGCTTCCGCTTAGCTCTGCCTCCTCTCACTCCAGTCAGGAGTGTCATTCTGGATGCTCAGTGACTGATGGGGAGGCGCAATCCCGGTTAGACGGACCGAAAAGGAGAGCCTCCAGTGGCCCATGCAAGGCAGAGTTCGCACCGTTGGGAACTCCCAGAGTCTGACATCGCCAAATCAGATTCCTCCCTCCACCTTGTCATTATTTGGGAACCCCAAGCCCTAGAGCAGGTGTTTGAGGTTTTGTTTTCTATCGGTAACAGACCTTAGGCAAGGAGAAACACCAGGAACCTGGATTGGAGTGCGTTTCATGGGCGCGTGGAAACGCCCAGGAGACAGCGGCGACGGCGCAGACTGGGACCGCCAGGAGCGCGGGGTGGGAAGCGGCTGTTGGCTGCCAGGCCTCTTACTCGAGTCTGGCTGGGGATGGGCCCCAGAACTTTTCAGCGAAGCCCATGTGAAGCAACCATCAAGGTAGTGGCAGTTTTACAAAAATGCCGAGCGTTTTAAAAGCTTTGACTTACTCTCCATTTCTGACGCTTTGGTTTTAGTTAATTTGCAGTGAGTAAACGGTAGCCATGAGTTCCGGCTACGGACCCGAAGCATGTGCAGGCTCAGGACCTATACGCTATGTGCAGTTCCCTCCTCTTGGAGTCGCTCTTCCTGGAGTCACAGGAGATGATGAGGGCAAAGGTCGGGAACATGCGCTACTCGTTTGATCGTCGGACCTCTTTTCGCGGTGATGGGCACTACTTTGGTGCCTGACTTTGCTAAGTCTCCACTTAGACACTTTTTCTTTCGTTCATTCGTTCTTTCTTTCTTTCTTTTAAGAAATGAAAAGGATCTCGAGACCAGCTCCTTCTCCCTCTACACCCTCTGTGGGCCTCCCACTCCGCTGCCGCACGCTCCATCTCTAAACCTGCAGCGGGGCTACAGGGCTGGGCAGAGGGCATGCGCGTTGTGTCTTTTTGATGGAGAAAGGTCCTGCGAGATTTAACTTCTCAGGCCAAGTTGCCCCTAGAACGCCCTAGGCCCGTCTCACACCTTCCACTTCATTTCTTCTTCGAAGTCGTTTTTTTTCTTAAGTAGAACTCACTCAAGCGCTACGAGGAAAGGCGAGCACTTTATGAAAAGCCAGAAATTTCCATTTCTAAAAGAAAAAGGCCGAGGTTCCTTTTTTATCCTCCTTTGTAAATTTTTTGGGCGGTATTTGGAGAAAGGTGGCTTGATTGTGAGCTTTTGTGGTTTTGAATCCCAGATGGGGCAAGGGCGCTTAACCTTCTGCCTTAAAAAAAAAAAAAGTTTTTGTCTGGGGGCGGAGTGGGGTGAGGGGAAAGGAGAGCCGAGCAAATTAAGGACTTCTCTCTCGTCCGCCGTACGTTGCCTGCGAATCCTTGATGGAGACAGAACAGTGGTGCGATCCCCATTTCAACCCTGGGTACCCCCTCGCCACGAACTTGTATTCGGAAGCGGTGGTAGGAGTTCCCTATGACCCACGGGGCCAAGAAATAAGTGCTGCGTGCCCGAAGCCTCGGCAGTTAGAGGGCCTCATCCCGAGAAGAGGTTCCTGAATGCCACCCACTGCCGCCCATCCCCATGCCCGGGAGCGCAGACGCCCCGGGGCCAACACTGGGGAACCCGCAAACTACTGAGCTAATTGGGGGCCCTAGGCTCCTCACTTCTTCCTCCCCGAGATAACGTTCACTGCGGGAGCTGCGCGGCTACCCCGGCAGACGCGCCCGCTATGCCGGCCTCGGCGCCCAGCGCTGGGCCAAGGGGCAGACAGTCGTGAAGAAGGTCCACCCTCCACCCGCCCCAGCAGGCAGGGCGCTCTGCTGCACCTCCTGCGGCTCGAAAACTGGTCCCCAGAAGCAGGACCGCGGAGACCTGGCCGCTCCCTTCTCTCATCCACCTTCCCACCCTCGGATAGTAATGAGACCTGTTGCAAAGGATGTGGTCTGAGTCACTGATTGGCAGAACTGGAAATTCAACTCCCCATTCTATAGAAAAGGAAACTGAGGCCCAGGCAGAGCGAGGAAGGGCAGCTGTAGAGTGCAATGGTTAAAAGCAACGGATTGGTGGCCAGAGAAAGAAATCTCAGCTCCACCAGGTAACCAGCGGCTGTGCAACCATAGACGAATTCCGTAGCCTCTCTGAGCCTGTTTCCTTATTGGTCACATGGAATAATGGGATACTAGTACCCACCTAAGGGGATCCTGAGGATTAGACAGAAGATAGTGTTGGCCTATGGCCTCAATAAACGTTACAAATTTTGTTACTATTATTGCTAAAGTACACAACAAATTAGAGGCAAAACCGAGCTGAAACCCACGTCTTTCTCTAGGTTTAAGTCGCCACCACCCCTCTGCCTCTTTAGAGCTAATGCAATGGGGAGTAAAGAAGAAGAGGGGGAGAGAGGCCCTGGAAACCCACATGGCTTTGTATCATTGGTAAAGCTCATCCTGGCCTGGAAGGGACTTAATTATTGAAAGATCAAAAAAATCGAGGCTGAGTGGGAGGAGGTCCTCTAAATGCCCCACTTTGACCCCGGTGCTGTCAATTGCATCTGACCAAGCGCCCACCCTGGCCCTGCAGCGCGGCCCCAGGGACCAGCGCGTATTCCCGAGCTGCGCTCTGGGCATCACCCCGCGGCCGCCGACAACTGAATAAACACACCGAAGCGCTGCGATCTGTCAAGGGCTGGGGCCGCCGGCGGGTGCCCGGGGCCGCAGACAACGAAAAGGAGTGGTGGGGCGCGTGCCTCAAGGGAGGAACCAGCGCTGGATTAGCGCAGGGGCCCGTGCCCGAGCTCCACGCGCTTGACCGCTATTCCTCCCCTCCCCGCGGACTTTCCAACTCTTAGCAATCTGCCTGTCCGGGGCCGCTTGTTTCCACCCCCTCACCCCGTGCAGACGGTAGAAATCCCAGCTTCATTATATTAAAAAATTTTTTTTGAAAGTAAGATAAAGACTTCTGTTGTAGTCCACCCCCAGCTTCCTCTGTTCATTTGAAAATTAACTCGGTCTTTTTTTTTTTTTTTTTTTTTTGGCCAATTCCCCATCTACAGTTAAAACTCAGTTTTTTCACCGGGTTTCGGGGCCCAGGACCGGTGCACATTGCCAGGTGCGTGGAGCAGAATTACCCCTTTCCCCAGTTCTCAGTGCCTGGAGCCGTCAGGGTTACCCGTTTGTTTTGATGCCACCGCGAGATGGTCCCCGAGCTCCGAGAGAGTCCCCAATGAAAGGATTCCGCAGCGTTGCCTCTATTATGGTACCGTAAATCTTTTTAAATTCTGGAACTAATTATATAGAGGATATGTCTCAATTTGTTCTGCATTAATGCCACAGTGGGGATGGAGGCCGGGCCATGGCCAGAGCAGATACGCAGGCCCATGAAATTGATGAACTGAGAGTTGCTTCCAGTCCTGTGCGCACCATCTGGAATTCCAGTCTGAGGTTACAATTAGAACTCCTGACCCCAGATTCAACTTTGCAAACAACAGGAGAAAAAAATGGGAAAAAGAAAAAAATCAAGGGGAAAAAAAAAAAACCCAACTTACTCTGCACCTGTGAAAAAAAAATCCCCACACAATCATAAAATCTTCCCACCTTAAAAGATCCTTTCCAAGTATTTCTTTTGTTTTTTAACCTATAAAAGATAATGGAATATATTTTATAGATTGGATTTTACCTTATCCCCTTTCCTTCTCCCAACTGCACTCAGCTTAATAGTTGTCAGTTTTTCCTCAGTGTTGAATTTAATTATATAGGACCAAAACATACCTCAGTAAATTAGCTTGCTAAATATTCTGTCACTTTGTGATTCTGCCTTTGAGAAACACCTTAATTACAGAAATCTATCTGAACCCAGGAACTTCTTTTTTTGACTGTTGCTACACCTAAACTGTATCAGATTTTATTTGTGTTGTAATTTTATTTGTGTTCTAAATCGGTTGTGCCAATTTCTTCTTTCTTTAGTAACACGCTGCTTTATTTTCCTCTCACTTTGACCCCCTGAAGAAAACGAAGGACCAGGCAGTACTGGGGAATCTGTTAAATTTATTAGCATAAATGCTTAGACAAAACGAGATATAAATCATTCAGATGTATTAAGCCATAAAGTATATTCCAATGAAGTCAGTCCCTCGCCAGGGTCCTGGTGTATAAATGTTCATATAAAACAAGGTATCAGTATTATCTTTCAAACTTAATATATATCGTAAAAATATCTAAATGTTGAGTAGGACTGGGGGCGATGGCAGGGCAGGAAAGGGATATTCTTTGGAGCAGCCTGTTAGCATTGTGGTGGCTCAAAAAGTGGGACAGAAAGGAAAAGTCTGAACAGTTTGCATTTAGACTATTTAGTAGACAGTTTTTTAAAGGATATATTTGATGGGAAGCACAGGAACAAGGAAAGAAGAGATAAAGAGCAAAAGGCATTACTTTCTATAGAATGCATTTTTCCCCCCAAAGGTCAATTTAAATTGAAAAAATATCTACTCAGAAAAGGCACTGGCTCTTCATACAGATAACGGATGAGCCATTAGTGGAGAGCCACCTGGGCCTTCGTCTGTGAACCCAGACTTGCAGCTGGTCTGCAGAAGGAGGCGTATTCACTAGAGGTGGACTGGGAGAAGAGGGGCAGGGGAGTGAGGAAGGGGAATTGCCAGAATTGCTAGCAGAGGTTTACCAAGACAAAAATCAGACAGAACGTTTAAGGAGCAATAGCTCGCAAAGCTCATAACCGCGGGCTCTCTGTAAATCTTGGCAAGGCAGGGTGGTGGGGTTTTTTTTTTTTTTTTTTTTTTTAACCATTTAAAAATGATTGCTCTGAAGTTTAAAAAAAAAAGTCAAGGAATCTACCAGAGAAAGGGAATAGTCCCCTCTTTTTTCCAGCAGGGGCATCCTTACCCTTTCATTTCCACTCATTCACCACACAGCAACTATTCATTGGCACTGCCTTGTGCCAGGCATTGTGGCAGGGACCCGGAATACAGCAGTATGGGGACAGGCTTTGCCTTGCTCTTGTGAATCTTACCTGCCAGTAGGAATGACAGACAGATTGCAGCAAGTCAGATGCTTCCAGATCGTGGTAACTGCTCTAAAGGAACAAGGAGTCCTGCTAGACCAGAGAATGGCTTAAGGTGGAGTGGGGATGGGAGCAACATACCGCCTTCCTTAATTCCGCCCTCTACCCACACTGCCGCTTTCCAGTGTGTTAAGTATCCCGCCCCACTGTCAAGGTGCAGGAAAGGGTCGAAGGACTTGGAATGTTTGGTCTGGATAAACCTCTACCTACAAGGCAACTGGACTGTATGGAATTAGTCGGGCAGCTCTTTAGGTAGGGCTGGGTTTAAGTTGCCAGCACTGGCTGAGTGACTGAAAGTTACTTCCAGTGTGAAAAACTCGATTTTCTCCTCTTCAAGGTAAAAATAACAGCACCTATTCAAGTTGTGAGAATTCAGTGAGGTAAGGTATGTACATTTCTTAGCCCATTGGAAGCGCCCAATAAATGGTGGCTGTTACCTATATTAACATACATTCTGGGGTTGGGTGTTTTTGTTGTTTGCCTCTAATTAACTGATGACTTCTAGACTTGAGAGTTGTTACTGGTTCGAGTTAAGAAAAGACAGCAAACTGTTGGATCAGGGAGACGGGCAGGAAGGGAAGCCCCTTGCTAAAAAGTCTGACCTTAAGCAAGGATGTTGCCACCTTAAAGTAAATTGAAATAATTTTGTTCTACCCTGGAGCCCTGAAACAGGAAATATATGGCTCTTGCTTCAAAATCTACTTCTTTTCCTTCAGTACAGAAGTCTCTAGGCTCACATCAGCTGGAAAGTTTAGGATTGCCTTCTTCCTTATAGTCAGTCACATTTCAGGTGTGCAGCCTGGTCCTGAATAAAGAATCCTGGGCCAGCTATAAAAACACCCAGGCTCAAATCCTGTCTCTGCCGATGACTATGGCCTTGGGGAAATCACTTAAGCTTCTGATTTTTCAGTACCCTTATCTGGAGAAGGAGGTTGATGATAACAATGAAATAAAGCATGCAGAGTGATCTGAAAACTGCAAAGTGGTAGGCAATTCACAGAACCATCAGGACCATCTGTAACATGGGAACTAACAATGGAAAGGAATACTCTTGGGAGCACTGGGGTCCATCCCTTGCTGTCCTATTTGTTTATTTGTAAAGTGGGCTTAGGCCCTTTCTCCTGGGCTTGTGAGAATTAAATGAGATAATATATTCTTTTGAAACAACACTTGGCAGAGTGTGTGCTGTTACTGTTACTATTACCCTTCTCTGGTCATTGTCCTGGGCCGAGAGGTGGGCCTTATGTTTTCACACTGATAGCTTCTTATTCTGGAAGTAGAGAATGTATGAAGAATTTGGCTTAGGAATCAGATGGCTGGGGTTTAAATCCTCCTCTGCTACTTACTTTCTGTATGACTTCGGGTGACTTCCTTTTTCTCGCTGAGCCTTAATTTTCATAACTGTAAGATGGGGCTCATAATACCTTCGCCTCACGGAGTTGTTTTGAGAACAAATATACCACGAAACATGTAAAATGCTTTCGTCTTCTTTTAAACTACTCTGTATCATGTTGAAATCTCGCTATTTTATATATGAAAGACTTCGCAATCAAGGCATTGGCAATGTTTCCTTTTTGACTATGAGCCTGTTAGGTTAAAAGTTAGAATCCTATTTATTTTCACCAAATTTCTTTGCAGAACATCTAGCATATATCAAGGATTTGGGTAATCTCATGCTTTTTCAAAATAAGCAGGAAACTGTTTTTAGCCAATGGAAAGAAAAAGCAGTTTGACTCTTCCTGGAGTTGCCACGTAACATTTATTAATAGCTCTGTAAACAGGCTTGAACACAGTATCAGCTTGCTGCTCAAGATATTGCAAAAGTTTATGAGAAGTTTCTTAGGAAAAACAAGATAGAGTCATTAGAAATCTGATACTGGTCAATAGTGCATTTATTCCAAGTCTCCATAAATCACAAACAAATGAAATTTCTATTGTGATCACTGTTCCAGATCTAAAGGATCCCCTTCACCCTTTTGGTAGAAATTAAGTACATTTAAGAATGCCTAAGTTTTTTTTTTCTCTACTGACATGGAAGCTAATCACAAAATTTCCCAAGAGATAATAAATATTAAACTCTAATCAACAGATTGACACATGATAAGTAAGAAGCACATAACTTTGATTCTCTATTTAGGGCAAATGTTTATCTTTAATTATCCCCAACCTGGGAATGGACTAACTGCTGTTATCTGTTATATTTATTATCTATGTCTAGAGTGACACTACATTTTGATTTTGCCCAGGACAGTATCAGTTTAAGCTATTATCCGAGCTTAATTATTAATTGTTTTACTTTTACTCCCCAAAGCATCCTGGTTTTGGTGGTAAATGATAAGGACTCCACTTGCATAAAATTTTATTTTATAAAAAAGACAGATTTAAGAAAGCTGTTAAAACAAAAGTGAAAGATAAAGAGTTAAGTAGGGCTAGTGGGAAAGAAAGACTGGATTAATATTAGAAATGAAAGGATGAGGACAGCTAATATAATTGAGCATAAATCTTAGTTCTGAGCTTCCTGACAGCCAGGTCAAAAAGGGAAAATAAAACTAGTTATATATCTCTTATTAAGCAATAGAAGGAAGAAACCTATTTTTTCAGAAGAGACAAATGTTCTTAGCACTAAACTTTTAAGAGGAACTGAGCTCTCGCTTTTCTATAAGCATCATCAGCAATGGTTAGTAACTTCAATACTATTATTTCAAAAGCTGCTGAGACATTCTCTGCCTAGTGGTTTCTCATTTCAACGCAATGGCATAGTATTAAAATTGTAGTTCTATAAAGCTTTTTCTAAGAGGGAAGAGGCAATAACATTTTCCTTTTTTTACTGTTTTCTGAGGATCTAACCTGATTCAAATTAATCTAATGTGTTAATTTTAAGAAACTTCCAACTGATAATTTTTTAAAACATCTTTTATTCATTAATCATCAAATAACTTCGAACATGAATCAAAACCCTGCTAAGGACCTGACACCCCCCCCCCGAATCCATGATCTGATCTGGGGAGAGCTGTAGGGCAGTGGTTAACTGAAGTGATTTGCTCCCCACCCCGGCGAGGAGGGAACACTGGGCAGCATCTAGAGACATCTGTGATTGTCACAACTTGGTGGGAGGAGGAAGGTGGATGCTACTGGCGTCTAGTGGGTAGAGGCCAGGGGTGCTGCTGAACATTCTTAAATGCACAGGGCAGTCCCTCTATGAGAAAGAATTATCCAGCCTAGAATAGCAATAGTGCTGAAGTTGAGAAACCCTGCCCTAGGGTATCGTCAGCAGAGGAGCTCATCATTTCTAGCAGGGGTAAAAATGAAAAAGTTTCACTGGAGGAGGGGCCCTTGAACCAGATTCCCCCACCCCAGCCTAGTGGAGCTGGAGGATGCCTCTCCCCAGGCTCAAGAAGTGGTGGGAACAGAAATAGGCAGGTGAGAAGGGGTAAGGCATGTTGCAGGGATGCCATCCACAAAGGGAACTGTGGGTAAACCAATTTAGCTGGAAAAGAGGGAGAATCCATGTAGAGCAAATAGGAGAGAAAACCAGAGAGTACAGGCAAATTTAGGGCAAAGAGTTTCTGTTCTGATGTTATGCACCAAGATCTCTAAATATTGCTAGTGTTTTTTAAAATCCACACAAATCAAAGGCAGCATAAACTTTTATGTTCACAGAGATCATTTCTTGAATACTGGCTTGGGGTGTATATATGGATAGGCACATATTTTGCTTCCTCTCCCCCACATCATTTTTCACCACTTACATATTAGAGATTCCTTGGAACTCAGTTTTATATCTCATTAAATTAAAAAAATGGGTGCCTGCTTAAAAAATACAGCCTATCAAGGCACAGAAAATTCTAAACCACTGCTGTAATTAATAGAACATTGTAGGAATTGCCATTAAGAAATATTATTCTGACCCAGTCTGCCGTGTCACGCTGCAGATTGTCCTTTTCTTGAATCATGGAACTCTTTGTGAGAAGAGACCACAAAGCTGGGTCCCTCGATATTAGCCATCTCAGCCCTCAAAGTTCAGCCAGGAGTGGGACAAAACCCTCCTCACCATGTTGACATGTTTATTTCTGGAGTAAGAAAATATTACTGTTGCCCAATTTGGTTTTCCAGCCCATTCACTTGCCTGGAGTCGTATATTTTATTCTTTCCTTTGATGATTTACAAATAAATTAGCACTATCCACTAAGGGCTGCCAACATATATGCGTTACTGGAGAACTCTTGAGATGTTGAAAAATGATTGCAATTTATTGTATCGCAATACTTTCTTCTTCAGGACCAAATAAATAGCACAAGCTAGTTTATATACCTGACATGTTTACTGCAGTATTCCCACTGAGCACTTCCCATTGTCATGTGTTCTCACACATTGTTTTCACAAATTGTGTTTTGAAAGAAGTCAAGGGAAATTCAGCCCAGAGAAACAAGATGTTATCTTTTGGAAAGGATGAGCCCACTCTAATGGAAGAAGATAATCCATTCAGAGGTTTGGAAAGCTAGTGTCCTCCAGTGGGTGTGATAAATCCACAGAATCTGAATCCAGAATTTTGCACTGGGACCTTAAAGTCAGCAGGAACAATGTAGTTGTGTTCCAAATAAACACAGTGTATCATTATTATTATTGGAGAGGCATGAACATCTGTTAGGTCAATTTAGCCCCATTTCCTTTAGGCAACTGGATTCCCTGAACACAGTTCTAATTATGTCTATCACAAATGGGTCTAAGATGGGTATATATAATGCCATAGCTGCTCCTTGATCATCTCTGTGTTTGAGATCAGGTTTAAAAAAGAAAAAAATCCACCTGCTCATCTCAGATGGGTCACTTGTGTGGAGAATCCTGTAGAGACTTCAGTTACCTTGTGAATTCCATCAATAGAACCATTTTCAAAAGATGAGACTATTTGAGACAGCTGGACTTCTTCATTTTTAAAGAAGCATTGCATGTGCTTTAAGTAATTAATTATCTGGAGCAAGAGGAATCTAACTATCACTTTCTACAGAGTTCTTCACCATGTCCTTTTCTTAACTAAATATGGTGACTTCCTGGGTACAACACATCTCACACAGGATATGTAAGATAAGGTATCTCTGGGGTGAAGCAGCAGTTTGCAGCAGGTTTCAGCTGCAAGGGACTTTGAAAAGCTTCTCCTATCCCCTTGTTTCTCAGATAAGACATTACATGACTTACGAAAGACTGCAACTAGTTAGGGGCAGAGCTTTCCCTAAGACCAGGCTGGTTGGGAGGTGAGAACCACCTTTCTGTGGTAAGATTCACTCATATACTTTACTGAGTGCCCATTATAGGCCCAGCAACCAAACTGGAGGTACACGGTCCTTGCTCTCGACTTGCTCGCGGTCTAGCTGTGCTGTAGGACTTGGTCCCGATGGAGGCAGGGTGTGGAATCTGTACTATGAGAAGTTTCCTTTTACCAACGCTCACTTACACCAAGTGTAAGAATTCTCTTCAGCTCCTCCATATGGTGATCAGGGAGATGAAAGGCCACTTCAGTAGGTTTTAGAGAGGGGGCTTCTGGTGGGTCTGTAAAATAATTAGCTAATCACAATATTGTTAAAATTAGGAAAGCATCATTGTACTATGTGGAGGACTCAAAAGGTGCTTAACATGCTGACAGCATCTTTTTGTTTGAATTAGTCAGTGATGCCTCGTAGACGTTTAGCAACAAGGATACCCCAAGGGGGAGCTCTTCTGGTTTGGAACTGAATTGAAGCGTCCGACTGATCAAACCCAAAAGCACAACAAGCCTTTCAGAGCTGCATTTAGTAGCATAGTCAAAGGAAGATAACCAGAAAGCCACAAAGAAGCCATTACTTCTCTCCACTGTGTATTTTGGTTGTTGCTTACTCAAAGCTGATGAAATCCTGATATCATATGCGACCAGGGGGTGGGGATGGGAGGGTTGAGTGTTACACAATGTGCAAACATCACAGACATTTACCAAAGATCAAGTTCCAAGATGTAAAACAAAATAAAACAACAACAAAAAAAGATTTCTCCTAATTTGAATCCCAAAGGACCTGCAAAGCATTTCAAACGTGTCCAGTAAGGCATTAAAAATAATCATCTCAAGGAGTAAGCACTCCCTTGGTTGTTTTAATGTATTTTTGTCCACAAACAAGAGAAGTTTTCTAAACTGCTCCATTGGCTTACTTTGAAAGGTCTCTAGAACAAAAGTACTTTGGGTGACCCCAGGATACCTGGCAGCAGTAACTGAGGATGTGGATGAGGCTGAGAAAGATAAAAACAGATGATGCACTGTTTGATGTCAGACCTGAAATGTATCATTAAAACAGAATAAAATGCTGAAGTTTTGAAACAAAGAAATAATCCCATCAGGGAAATTAGCAAGCTTATTTAAGAGAATGTTGAATACGATTTCTTTAAAGGGTTATAAAATCACTCTTATGCTCCCCAGATGTCTGTGCGGGTGACTTCTTTATATAATTAGAATTAGCCTCCTTCCCTCCTTCTTCCCTCCTCCTCCTGCTCTTCTTTTCAGAGCACTTATTATCATCAGCCATCATTTATTAAGTGCCTAGGCTTCCTCATGCATTCTATCTACTTCTTATAACAACTGTTCTATTTAGCAGTTATTATCACCATGTCCAAGGTGAGGAAATAGATGCCAGGAGGTTTGGACTGTCCACTGTTGGCCACCTAGAAGGTCGTGCAGCCGGGGCCCCCGTTTAGTATGTGGTGTAGCAGCTGAATTCTGGAAGAACGTGAAGTGGTTAAACATTGGGGATCCACTTCGGCACCAGCCCTTGGCCTAGACAGAGCTTATCCTCAGAATCAGACTTATTATCCAGCCCAGTCATGACAAGATCCACGGGCCAAAGGAGAATTGAGTTGCTTTTGCCACAGAATCAGTTTCCCCCCACACAGTGTCAACCAAAGTCTGACCCACCCACTTCCTGTTTATATAAAATTCTGGCATACCCTACTTCACACAATGGCTGTGTCCCTGAAATTAATTTTTTTGTTGAATACGTGAATAACTGTGTCGGCACACTGTGGGGGAGTTACAAAAAGAGTGTGCTATTTCAAGGAATCCCAAGGTGATTTTTTTTCCCTCTCCTGAATTGTTCCTTTCTCCCTCCATCTCTCCAGACGTGAATTTTCATATGCCGGGATGGGGTCCAGAGCAGAGGAGGGATGTAGGCACCCACTAATCTTGTGTCTAAATAAAGCAAGAGGCAGCTCGACTGAAGCATCCACTCAGGTTTTTAACAAGGTGGCTCTCAAAAGATCTCAGAGCTAGGCCATTTCTGGTGGTCACAGGAAAAAGAAAATGCACCTTTATAAACTCAGAAACTCATATGTATGTATCAATGTTCACAGGAGCGTGTGTGTACATTTCTGACATTTGCAGAGCTGGGCTTTCTCATTTTTACCTCCCCTGAAAAAAGCAGCTTCTATTTATACCTCCTCTCCCATCCACACACCCCCGCCCCACACCCAAACAATCCTCAAGTTTTGAGCTAAAGGAATATCGCAAATTTAGAAAGGAAGATGGCTTAATACGCTAAAAGACAGAACTTCAACAAAGTTGACTTTCTGGAGTTTCTCATGCATTGGTTTGGAGAGGGGGTTAAATGTCCCAGGCTGGGAGTCAAGTCCTCCAAAGCTAAAACAGCTCAACCTGGCTGAGTGCCTTCAGAAGAGAACCAAGGATTCTCTGCCAGGTATTTGGAATCGCAGCTCTTCTCAGAAATGCATTGTGGTTTCAGTTTCTTCTTTATCTCTGGCAAAGAACACTGTGATTGTGAACTAAGGACTGTGGGTGGAACTTGGCACCAGCTGACAGTGGATGCTCCTCCCCGCCCATCATGGTCCAACCCCAAAAGCAAGAGCAGCCCTCTCAACCCAAACCAGCCTCAGGGCTGGGCTCGAGGTCTCACCACTTGGTTTATTTCCTTGTGCATCCCATCAGTATTCATAAGTGAGGGGTTGAGGCTTACGAGGATGGCATCCTTGCCATTTGGGTCATCTGGCCCCTTTGAAGTCTCGGCAGCTCTTGGCAGGCCAGGAATGGCACAAGGATAATAATAAATAATCATAACTACCTTTTGTTAAGCACCTGTTAAATGCTGGCACTGCAGGACATTTTTCCTGTATTAAATTCAATCCTCATAGAACCTCTGGGAGAAAAGTCACACAAACATCCCCATTTTGCCTACGAGGCACAGAGAACTTGTCATTTGTCCAGAGTCCCACAGGTAGAAGATGGCAGAGCTGGGTTACAAATCCAGGTCGACATGATCGTGAAGCCTTTCGTCATAATGGTGCTGCCTTCATTGAGTGAAACCATCTACTGGTCATCCAGGCATCTGCTTTGGTCAGCGTCCTGCAGGAAACAAGTGACATACTCAGATGGGGTAACGGAGGAACGTTTAATGAAGGGTCTATTTAAAAAGATATGGGCAGGGTTAAGGGAGACCAACAAGGGGTGGTGGAGCCCCCTGACCCTAGCCACTGCAGGGATCCTGTTACCGTCCCTGGGGCTGAGAGGGGGTAAGCAGAGGGAGCGGTTCCTGGAACCCAGACAGAGGAACCGAAGTTGTTGGAGAGAGTGGAGGGGACCTCCTTGCAGGAATGTTAACCTTCTGTAAGGAAGTCAACCTGAGCTGACTTGGCAGGGCAGGAGCCAGGGAACAAACAGCCTGACCTCATCTTCTTCAAAGCTCTGCCAGTATTTCCCACTGGCCAAATCCTACAGGAAGAGGAAGGCGAGAGAGCCCACTGATGCAGTCCATTCAGGCCAGTCTCCTGGGGCCCAGAGTGGGGTGAAGAAAGATAGAGATGGATTTGGAGGGGGCTTGTATTTCTGAAAATGACATTATTCTAGCCTTTTCTTGGCTGATGTTTGGCCAGTTATATAATGACAGATTGGAAATCATTTTCCCTTGAAATTTTGAAGACTTTGCTCTTTGCATTTTAGCTTCTAGCATTGCTTTTGAGAAATCCAAAGTCATCTGGTTCTTGAGCCCAGGTGTGAAATTAGCTTTTTCTCTCTGGAAATTGCTAGGATCTTCTCTTCAGGAATCCCCCAAACTGCCCAGTTCAATTCCCAATAATCTTTGTTAGAAAGAATCTATTAAATAAATTGCCCCAGCAACCATTTTAGAATGGTAATTTATAGAAACAGAAAAAGGAATTACCCATTTTTGGAGAAATCACTTTTCCCTTAAGTAGCATTTAAAACCCAATCTAACATAGGTGTTGAATTTTAAATTCGTTTTAAAATACACATTCTCTGGGTAAATAATGTTAAGCAATGAAGAGAAAAAAAATTCATGATAGCAGGACATCCAACATCACAGTATTTCTATTCAGCCTCTAGAAATGCCTGTTATTCTATCCTCACATGAAAATTATTCTTGAATAAGATAGGCCTAGGTTAGCACTAAACTATGTGTCTTTTCAATGACAACTTGGGGCCGCAGATTCTCCCAAATGCAGACTTACCAGACATTTCTTCTAGAAAAATGAAATGTTTTATTCTGAATGAGCTTATTATTTTATAGGAATATATTCTCGTTGGGAGAAGAGATTGCCCTGTTGTAGAAAACACTATCCAATAAATTGTGGCCCCAGCACAGAACAATTGGTGACAGACACTCTTTTGTGGCTTGTAGTTCCCTGATGGAGCCAAAGTTGGCTGGCGTGAGATGATCTCCACGGTCAGTTGAACACCAGAGATGAGGCTGGCTCTTGGCTACAAACCAGACTGCAGTCAGTAAGACCTGTGTCCATCAACCCAAGTATGCTCTGACTTCTGATTTTTTTTAACAATAGAAATGAAACTGCCCCAGGGAGGAGAGAGAACAATGGTGTTTTGACAAATGGAACAAAGATAGAGCTTGACTGACCATTCAAGTCAGAAAGAAAATGAAGGCACAGGAAGACTGATGTCGGTCAGCCTCCTTGCCAAGAAGCAAACACTCCGTGGGAGGTTTCCACCAACAGGAGGAACAGGCTCAACCATGGCCATTTGGATTCGGCAGTGTTGTTGGCTATTTTCTGGCAAAAGAGCACTTTTTCTAGGACTTCAAACAGAATGAGAGTTTTAAAAGGCACGATTAACACATATAGACGTAGTATCCTTGAGACCTAAGGAATGAAGGCCTGGTGAGAGCTTAGAATCACTGGGAAATGTGGTCCTGTTTCCCTGGAGATCTTCTAGAATGGTTCAGGTGGAAGGGGGTGAGACTAAGAAACCTCTGGGTGCCCTTGCTAGACTTGTAATCCTCTAAAAAAAGGGGGGGGGGGGAATTAGGCAGCATTCATTCATGACCTTGAAAACATTGTTTATAAAAGCATATTATAATGTATCAGTAAAATGAGCTGGGAAGAGGGTTTATGTGAAAGTTCACGTGAGAAATGCAGCTATTAGCACGCATGCCATTCCCCACCTTGACCCCAGCAGGAATGTGTAAGTGGTGACATATGGAATGTAAGCATCTGTTGAGATGTTTCATAAATCTGCCTGGCAACGAGCATCACAAGGCTCTGGGTGAGAACAGGCCCCAGAAAGGGAGAGACGGTAAATGTCGCATCTAACTTTACGCTATGAATCAGCCCAGAGTCGGACAGTCAAAAACTTCCAGATAATGCTCTTTAATTATATTGATTTATTTTCTGACAAGGTGACACTTTTTCAAGGGACCCACCCCAGGAGTAGGTAATATGCTCATCCATCCACCCATCCATTTAAGAAATACTTGTTGAGGGCCTTTGGCACAGAAGGCAGTGTGCTAGGTACCACAGGTACGGCAGGGGACAAGAGAGACACTGCCTTGCCACTGTAGAACCTACTACATGTAGGAAAACAGATGCTAAACAAATAATAATTTAAAAAATTTTATAATTACAATTTGGATACCTGCTGTAGAGGAAAATAATAGCTTACACTAACATCACAGGCACTCTTCCAAACTTTCTACGTGGATTATGTCATTTTATACTCATAACAGCTCTGAGTCGTTAGCCTCACTTTAGAGATGAAGAAACAGAAGCTTGGAAGTCTGCATGTCTTGTCCAAGGTCACAAAGCTCATGAGTGGCGGGCCTAGGAATATGGGGTCAAGCGGTTGGGTCCAGGCCCAAAGTTCCTGACACTACGGCATTTTTTATGACCTTAGTGGGGAAGGGGCACTGACTTAGATTTTGGGGTTAAAGAAAATTTCTTTCAGGATATGATTGCAGGCCGAGCCCAAGTTAAGTGGGAATTAACTGGGCATAAGAAGGTAATGAGTATTCCAGAGTTGGAACGGCAGGTCAAAAGGCCCTGAGGCAGAAGGAGTTGACCTTGGAGACCCATGTGACTGGAGTGGGGGGGCAGGCATGAGAGGCAAGGCTGGAGAGGTGGGCAAGGCTCTCAGCAGGTGGGACCTTGTAAATCCTGCTGAGAATCTTGGACTATATCTTGGGAAGAGTGAGAGCTCCTGAAAGGTCTAAATTTATCTGGGACTAAGAGCTGAATGGCTCCAGGTCTAGCCGCTACAGCTGGGAGAGGAGAGGTGGTTTCGCCATGGAAACTGAGGCTGCTGCTGGGCCAGCAACTCACCCCTCCTTCTCACCATCTTCTGTGGGAGTAAATGGATGCCACACACTTCTGTTCTTGTCAGACCTCTGTCCTCTGGTGCAGTTAAAAGACAGTGATGTCAAGACAAGATTCAGGCTATGGATTTAATGTTTGTGTCCCCACAAAACAAAAAATTCCTATGTTGAAATCCTAATACCCAAGGTAATGGTATTAGGAGGTGGAGCCTTTGAAAAGTGATTAGGTCATGAGGGCAGAGCCCTCACAGATGTGATTAGTGCCCTTACAAGAAGAGGCCAGAGAGCTAGCTTGCTGTCTTTTCGCTATGTGAGGATACAATGATTAGAAGTCCCCGGTTTGTGTCCTGAAAGAGAGCTCTCACCAGAACCTGACCTCACTGATGTCCTGATCTCAGACTTCCAGCTTCCATACTGTGAGAAATAAATTTGTTTTCTATAAGCCAGGATCTATGGTAATTTGCTAGAGCCAGCCAAACTGATTGAGACAAACGGCAAATCCAAAAATTCATTCAGCACTGAGGTCTGCTTAATATTAACCTCAGTTTACCACCAGTAATTTTGGCATTGCCCAAACTGTAGGACCCCCGTTAAGATTTTTTTAAAAAGATTCCCTCCAAATTTCCATGATAAAAATAGCATTTCCTTATAGTCCTAAGAAAGATCTCTATTATTCTGTGTATTTGTAATCAGTTCTTTCAGTTATTCATTCATCAAAGATGTGCAGCCCTATTGTGTGACAGAAGTGAAAGATACAAGAGAGCACTCAGACCATGTGGTGCTGTTCGCTCCTTGTGGCAGGCAGAATAATGGTATCCCAAAGAGGTCCACAGTCTAAACTCTGGCACCTGGGACTGTTACATTGCAAAAGAGGCTTCGTAGAGGTGATTGAAGATCTTGCTAGGAGATTATCCTGGATTATCCAGGTGGGCTCAGTGTAACCACAAGAGTCCTTTTAAAAGTGAAAAAAGGAGACAGGAGGGTCAGAGACAGAGAAAGAGATGTAAGGACAGAAGCAGAGTGAGAGTGGTGCAATTCCTGGATTGGGGCCACAAACCAGGAACTGTGGGCAGCCTCTGGAAGCTGGAAAAGTCAAGGAAGGGATTCTCCACTAGAAAGAACCTCCAGAAAGGAATGCAGCCAAGCCCCTACACCTTGAGTTTAGCCTAATGAGACCCATTTGGGATTTCTGCTCTCCATAACTGTAAAATAATAAATTTGTGTTGTTTTAAGCCACTAAATTTGTAGCAATTTGTTATACTAGGAAATAAGTACACTCCCCACTTCAGCCAGGACCTGGCCCAGGACAGACATCTCTAATCCCTCACAATTTCCCCTTGGGCCCGGATGCAGCCTCACGATCTTTCTCAACCCAGCAGTCCAGGCAGTCACTCCCAATAAATCAATGAGGTGCAACTCACCTGCTATCTCATGGGGTCTGTACAGCAACTTACACCAGATTGTGACCCTGCCACCATTGCCGCATATGTAAATATTAATTACTTGGGTATCTCTTGATAACTCCTTTTCAGATTTGGATTCCTAAACTTGTTCCATCACTTAATTACTATGTGTCAGTGGGCAAATAACATACATTTCTGTGCTTCAATTTTGTTCTCTTTCAAATGAGAGCAGTAATTTTTAACTCTAAGGTTATGAAGATTAAATGACTCAGATATTCAAACATTAAAAACAGTGCCTGGCATGTAAGAAGTGTTCAACAAAGTTTAACAATGATGGTGATGGTGGTTATTATTCCCCACAGGGCTTAACATGAGGCTTAAAAGTCCTTTTTGGTCATTCTGTCTACAGTGTGGGACATACACTGAACAGGAAAGAGTGGGTGCAATTTGATAGGAGCTAATTGGGATGGGATTGAACTCGGGTGAAGATGGTTGAAACGGAAAGAAGTGGGTGGACTTGAGAGATACTGCAGAAGTAAAATCAACAAGGCTTATTGATGAATTGCATTTATGTGCCAAGGATGACAAAGTCAGAAGCCTTATAATGCCATGTTAATACAGCATGGAATAAATCCTTATTTTGCTTTTTTGCTCCTCCCACCATCTTTTCCTACTTTGATACCTCTTTCCTTTCTTGTCATAATAAAGAGACATCAGAAAAATAAAAACCAGGCCCAAAAGACTCACCAGGTTTAGGAGAATGAACTATTTGGCCATATGTAGCAAAACCAAGAGACTTCTACCCAAATTTTGGCTTTTTGGTGCCTGTGTTTGAAGAAGGCATTATATTTGGGCAGAAAGATGGGGTGTATAACAGGAGATGAAGAAAAATTGAATTAAGATATCTGACTTGATTTTTAAATAAATGAGTTAGCATAATAAGCAAATGGGATTTTATGTTTACTGCCTGTCATGAAGTTGGGCTGGGGCTGTAGGCAGCAGGCGGGGAAGAGAGGCACCAGGCCCGCTGTGGCTGTGCTGGGTACGGGGTGGGGCTGGGGGCTGAGTGATGGGGAGGAGGAAAGCGTTCTGGAGATGGATTCAGCAGAGATGGTTTCTAACCCCTTGCCACCAATGCACACTTGAGCATGGAGTCTACTGTGCAAGGATTCTATGGAATAGCCCTTGCATTCATGAGCTCTGTAAAGTTGGAGGGAGCTGTAGGAAGGGGTACAGTCCTCGGGAGAAGTGCATCTTGCTGGCACGTGAGATGCCTCTAGCTTCGCACTGGCCCCACCAACTCGAGGGTGGCTAAAGGGAACCACCTTCCCCCGAAAAGACCTTCACGCCCTTCTGCCTTTGCCCTCCCAAAATGACTCCTATTAAAAATGGAATGTTTCTGAGCTGACCCGCCAGGAATTGCTGACTGGTGGAGTTTATTTCTGCATGAAACAAAACATGCACCCTCCCCCTACCCCACCCCCGCTTTTTTTACCCCCCTTATGCCTGGGTCTCTGACTTGGCTGTGCTCAGCAGAAGGGAGGCAGGAAAAGTACACTTGAAATTGTAGCGAATATTTGAGCAGACTGAATTCAATTTTGGATACAAATGTCAAGGAAAGGCTCCCTTGGCTCCTGCTCCCTGTTTATTGAGGCGCGATGCGATGCTCCATTGAAAGGCCTGCTGATCTTGCCAGCGCCGGGCTGATAATGATACAGTGCACGGAGCGAGGGGCAGCGGGCAGAGCAGGAGGAAGGATGACCTTCCCCAGGATGCCTGGAAAGGCGCTGCCGGGCTCCTCCGTGCTCACGGGGACAGGGGACAAGAACTGGGGAGCTTCTCAAGTCCCAGCCTAGTCACACATATGCTACGTGGCCTCTTCACGCAGCTTTGTCTTGATCTCCCTGGTCCATAAAATAAAGGGACTGGAATAGATGATTCCTAAGATCTTTTCTTTCTGATGTTTTATGATTCTGGCATTCGGAGCATCTACAGATGCTGGCAAGGAATGCCAGCAAAGAGTGTAGGATATAATTTGACCCAACCATTTGGGAGGGTAATTTGGCATTAGCTTTCAAATATTTTAATGCATACTCCTTGACCCAGAAGAGTCAATTCTTGGGATGTATCCTATGGAAATAGATACTTATGTATCATAAGTATGCAGACACAGATGTTTATAAGTGCAAAACATCAGAAACAAACTATGACTATTAGTAAGGAAGTCAGTAAATAAACCTACTACACAACCATTATAAAAAAATGCAGATCCATATGTACTGAAAAGGAAAAATATCCAAAATATAGCTTTAAATGAAAAAAAATTACAGAGTAAAATATATAGGATGATTAAGAATTTTTTCTGAAATGAAATCCAGATAGGTGTAATATACATACAGCTGTTTATACACTTATATGTATATGCATAGAGAAAAGATCAAGAAGTTTCTATACCAAACTTAGAACAGCAGTTCCCTCTAGGGCTACGCGGTCCAATACGGTAGCCACAAGCCACATGTGGCTGCTGAGTACTTGAACTGTGACTGGTGCAACTGAGGAATCAGATTTTTAAAATTTATTTAATTTTAACTACTTCATGTTTAACTTAAAAACTGGCACTTCATTCAATTATTGGAAAACTTTTAAGTACATTTGCAACAACTTGGACATGTGAATCTACTTTCTCAACTGTATGTTTTAGGAAATCTCAATATAGATCAAGTTTTTTCAATGAAAATTTAGCATCCCAATTGAGAGGTGTTATGAATGTAAAACATACCAGGTTTACAAGACTTGGTACAGAAAATAGTGGACACTATCTCAATAATTTTATATCTCATGAATAATTTGCTAGTGTTAATTACCTGTTGAAAGAACAACATTTTGGATACATTGAAGTAAATATATAACTAAAATTAATTTCACTTGTTCCTTTTTACTTTTTTTAATGTGGCTATTAAAAAATTTTTAATTATGTATGTGGCGCACACATGTATTTCTGTTTGGACATTGCTGCTTTTGGGGAGTGGAATAGAGGAGAGGGCTAGATTTTAACTTTTTATTTGATATACTTTTGTATTGCTTGATTTTGTTACAGTAAACCTGGGTAACTTTCATAATTTACAAACAAAAATAGTTTTAAAATATGAAAATAAAAAGTTAATTTCTATGATATATTTTGATATATAAAGAAAGTTATTGAGAAAATAATGCCTCTAGTTCATCTTTGCAGGGATGGTGTGTCAGGGGCTTAAATAAATATGTTGCCATCAGGTTATTAGGAAATGGAACTCTGACTGTGGTGTCTCTGTGATTTACCAGCATCTACTAATTGCTGACTGTTTTTTGGATGACTGCTCTCCTCAGCAAGGATACCTCTGCCTGACAACCACCCCAGCTGTGTTGGAAAAGGATTGTTTCTCTGAGAGTAGGAGTTAAGCCCAGGAGGTTTAGAAAAAAAAGAAAATAACCCTTAAAGAAATCTCCCTTCTTCTCTCAAGCTCCTTCCTTCTCCAGTGTCAAGATTTCCCAAGGCTTTGGGGATGGAGAGTTCTAGGCTGAACTTCCTACCTCATTAAATGACAAGGCCAGGATGTTAATGTTCCCCACACAGACACATCTACATTATACATAAAGATGTCTGTGTTACACATAAACACGTTATGGCTGTAACAATATCACTTTCAAAGGAGCACTAATCCGCTGAAGTCATCGAATCAGAAAACATTTGCTTCTCCATGTCTTGTGTCTGAGCTGTGTGTGAGAGAGAAAGTAGGAAGGAGGGAGGGAGGAAAGGATGAAGGAAAGGAGAGAGAGAGAGAGAGAGAGACTGCACTTTATAAAACCCTACCTTGCAGAGATAATTTTTAAAACTATCCCTCTGGTTTCTTATTTATTGTGGTGTCACTCTTACACTATTTAGTCTCTGTTTAAAAAGATCACAATCTTTTCTATGCAAACTTACAGATCGACAGATAACCCCACTCAGCATTTTAGGTATGAAGTTGTTGGGCTTGAACGGATGTCACAGGGTGACTTGGGTGGAGAAAAAAATCAGCTGTAGTTCTCACAAAGCTCAAGATGTTACTCACTTAGTGCTTCCCTAAAACCCTGTACCACCCATATCATAGCTCATGTCTCCCTAGGTCATAGTTGCCTATTTTTGTCTTTCCTGCAAGATACCTCCATCCCCAACAGCTAGCACAGGGTCTGGCAAGTAGTAGGCTCATTTTTTTGTTTGTTTAGTTTAGTTTTGTTTTTTAATGACGTACAGTCAGTTACAATGTGTCAGCTTCTGGTATACAGCACAATGTCCCAGTCATGCATATACATACATATATTCGTTTTCATATTCTTCGTTTTCATATTCTAAATAGTAGAATCTTAATAAAGATTTGTTGATTGACTGAATGAAAGAATGAAGACATGAATGGATTTATCATTCAAAAGTGATCCATTACCTAAATCATTTATAAAATTAGAGTTTCAGCTCAAAAAATGGACTTGTAAAATTTTTCATCTTATTAGCACTACATTTATTAAATGCCTATCATGGGCTAAAGCTGGTTAAACATAGCCAGCTTATAAACACACACACACACACACACACACACACACACACACACACACACACACACACTCCCTGCTCTTGTGAAGTTTACAACCAGGAACACACACACACACACACAGTCCCTGCTCTTGTGAAGTTTACAACCAGGAGAGGGAAGGCAGGGATCAGGCATAAATACATAAAATAAAAAATTACAAATGGTAATAAGTGCCCCCAAGGACATGATCAGGGATGGTGATAGAGAATGAAGGAGAGGGCTTTATCAATTTAGCCAAGCCCATTTGTCTCTTCTCTGAGGAAGTGACATTTAAGCTAAACCATGGGGGATGAGAAGGCATCAACTATTAAACTATTAAGCAAATTTGGGATCAGGGCCGGGGTGGGGAGGGGTATGGGAAAGAGTAAAAGCCTTTCACACACCCAGGAACAGGGCCTGCTGCTTCTGTGACTCACTGCTCAGTACGCTATGAGATTCAAACTTGACTTGATTCATTTGGGTTTTAGAGCCCATGCTAATTTGCATGCCTGGCTGGGTGTCAATATCTGTTGGAACTGATGAGTGTAAAGATGGAGATTTCCCTAATGTGAGGGGCAGTGTGATTATGAGGGAATGTTCTGAGAGTCGGCTAGAGGGTGGCTAGCAGCAGGCTGATAAATTCCTTTCACTTCTTTTTAGGGTGATCTTGTGCCCCTTCACCTTATCTTCTGTATTTCAGATCTGCTCTCTCTATTCCATTTCTGCTTTAAATATATATTTTTTGTTGAGAGTAGTTGTATGTGGAGAGGATTCTCAGGATTCACAAAGAAGATTCTTACTTTTAATCTTATACTACTCACCCTTTGGGATATCTTTTAACTATGAGCCTTAATAACTTACATCATAAAACTATAAATAAAATTATAAACTACATACGCGGTTCAGTTTGATATGTCACCTTATGACCACTGCTGGAATTTTTTTTTTTCTGATTATTAATACAATACAAGCTCAATGCAACTAGATTTGGGGAACTCAGGAAAAAATAAAAAATAAAATACAGTTTGTCATAACTGAATGACCCGGAGATTACCACTAATATTCTCTTGGTATACAGAAGTCCCCTATTATTTGAGGTTTCGCTTTCCATGTTTCAGTTACCCATGGTCAAATGCAGACAAAAAATATTAAATGGAAAATTCCAGAAAAGAACAATTCATAAGATTTAACTTCTGAGTAGTGTAATGAAATCTTGCGCAGATCTGCTCCATCCTGCCCTGGATGTCAATCATCTCTTTGTCCTTCGTATCCCACCCCTTAGTCGCTTAGTATCAGATCAGCTGTCAGGTGTGGCAGTGCGTGTGTTCCAATAACCCTATTTTACCTAATGATGGCCCCAAAGCTCATGAGTAGTGACGCTGGCAATTCAGATATGCCAGAGCGAAGAGGTAAAGTGCTTCCTTTAAGTGAAAAGATTCTCTACTTAGTGAAGGAAAAAAACAAAAAACAAACCATGTGCTGAGGTTGCTAAAATCTACAGTAAGAATGATTCTTCTATCCGTGAAACTGTAAAGAAGGAAAAAGAAACTTGTGCTAGTTTTTTTTTTTTTAATTTCTGTTAGTTTTGCTGTTAACTCCTCAAACTGAAAAACTTACAGCCATAGTGAGTGGTAACTGAGTTAAGATAGAAAAAGCATTAAATGTGTACAATGAGATATTTTGAGAAAGAGAGAGACCACATTACATAACTTTTACTGTTATATTATTATAATTATTCTATTTTATTCTTAGCTATTATTAATCCCTTACTGTGCGTAATTTATAAATTAAACTTTACCACAGGTATGTACATACAGGAAAAACATGTTATAAACAGAATCCGGTACTATCCATGGTTTCAGGCATCCAATTTGGAGTCTTGGAGCATATCCCCCGTGGATGAGAGGGGACTACTGTATTTCTTTCCCAATGCGTTTTAAAAATAGGATCAAATTCTACTTGTTAATTTATAACAAGCTTTTAAAACTCAATATAGGTTAGGCACCTTTCCATGGCAATAAATGTTGAGCTTTTGAGTGGATGCATCATAATTTAACCAATTATGGGCATTTAAGTTGCAATTTTCAGCGCATAATTAATTTTTAATCTAAGTTTTTATGTCTGTCATCATCCAAGAGTTTTACCTGATTCCTCAAAATCCAACAAACAACAGTGATACTTACTTGGTAATCAAGAAATAAGATTTTCTTTGCAGGTACATAGTCAAGTACTTCACGCAATGTTCCACTGGGTGCAAACTTGATACATGAAAATCTGGACTAACTGAATCAAATTCAGGATTGTTTCTTTAAACTTAAATAGTAAGTTTCACCTCTTTTACTCCCAAGTGCGCTTTCAAAAAGTATCAGCGCTTTCAAAAAGTATCAGCTTTTCAGAAGGTTGGGAGTGAAGGGTAGGAAAGGATGCCTCTGAAATGTCTAATGCTTTATTATAAGACTGGCTCATGTCTTTTGTGTAGAGGTGGGGCGGTGGCGGAGGGCAGGGGAGTACTAATGGAAACCACCGCTCTGATCACAGCTGTTACCAACTGACCAGCAATCAGGCAGGTGAGGGGGTTGGGACAAGAGGCAGAGCTCCAGGTGCCCAGGAATCAGAAGTGGGTAGGCTGGAAGGATTCTAGCCGTTGAAGCCCCCACATGCCAGAACTTGAAAAAGGGAACCTCAACTGATTACTCTCCAACAAAACAGAACAGCAGCCAGGGCTGCTTCATGCCAGATCAGCCTGTCTGTCTCCAAGCCAGCAAATACACAAAGATCCATTCCACCCTCAAATCTGACATTCCGCTTGGTTACAATCCAGCGATTTCCAAAAAGATTATTGTCTGTTTCTTTTCAGCTTAGCAACCTGCTCTCTTAAATAGCTTCTTTATCTGGTGGGGCAATTACAATCTGTGACTAACAGCTGCGGTTCATAAACATGAGTTTCACTGTTTGGGTCAGTAGTTTTTAGTCTTTTCTGAATGGCAACTCCCCCAGCTGATCTTGGCATTGAGAGAGGAACCTTCCTTCAGCACTCTGGTTGGTCAGTTTACTGATGGAGGGTTCTATTCTCCCATTACAAAAGAGGTGACATTTTTATTTAAGTTGCAAGTCCTCGCATCTAATACCAAACTGTATTTCTGGGTGTCAGTTTTACTACTGATTTTAACTTTCCCCATTGAGTTTTTCTTTGTATTCCAAATGGTCTTCAATAGGCTTTCTTTCATATTTAGGAAAAAATGTGTTTTCAAAAAAGTAATTCATAGCTATAAAAATTTTAGGAGAAAATCTGCAGGATCTAGGGCTTGATGAAGAGTTCTTAGACCAAAAGCACTAATCCATAAAAGAAAAAAAAATCTATAAATTAGACTTAATCAAAATTAAAAGCTTTTTCTCTGTGAAAGATGTTAAGAGGATGAAAAGACACGCTGTAAACTATAAGAAAATATTATTTGCAGTGACTGCACATCTATGTCTCAGGATAGGAAGCCCATTTATTGAGCCCTTATGATGTGCCAGGCCCTAGACTAAACCTTTACATTTATCATCCCACTTCAATCTCACAGCATTTCTATCAGGTAGGGGCTGTTATTATTTCCACGTTAAAATTCAGAGGCAGAGGCACAAAGAGTTTTAGGGTCCAGTCCAAGATCATATCACCACTGACGGGGCAGGGCCAGGATTCAGCACAGACCTGTTCATCCAAGTGAACTAAGAGCATGGACTCTGGAGCCAAATTCCTGGATTCAAATCCTGGCTCCCTCCTTGTTAGCTATTTGATTTTGCCTCTATTTCCCCATCTGCAAAATGGGGTTAATAATAAAACCTGCCTCATAAGGTTGTTGTAAAAATTAAATACGTGAATCTGTGCACGGCCCAAGAGGCATGTGCCTGTCACATAGCAAGGGTCATGTGGCTGATCACTAATGTTATGGTGGTGTTATTATTCTACCCTTAAAAATTAGAATGGTGAAGCAGGAAAAAAGCAAATGACCCAAAGAGCCACCACTTCATGTTGCCTCAAGAGAGTTCTCCTGGCCATGCTGCCTCCAGGTAGATGCTCCCAGCCCCAGGGCTTTCAGCGAAGTGAAACCAGCCATTTCCAAAGCCAAACTCTTCAGGTGTATGTAATATCAGGAAAGGGGTGGGGGTGGGAGAGGATAATTCTTTCCTATAAAAGCTAGCAATGGATTTCCTTTGAAGAGCCTTGCCTTTTATGAGTATTTGCTTAGGAGTATCCAGTGTATTTGTGTATCTCTGTTGCCACAACACAACATGGACTGTCAGCATCGTCTTTACGACAGGAAATATGGTCATGAATGTCTTTAACTCTAATCAGATCAGAGAACCAATTCAGAAAATTCATCTTTAAGATTCTCTCCTTCTAGAACCACTCTAGATACCTAACATTACCAAAAGATAACATGAGGCGTTACCTGCCTAACAGTGACTGGTTACAAAAGTGAACAGTCCTGGAGTTGAGCCTTTCTTAACTCCTCCACAGTGGTCATGATTATCACACAAGTGATGGCTTCAGTAAGGGCCAGAGAATTTCATTTTCAACCCTGATCAACAGCCCAATGAAAGACTTCTTTTTGAGAGGCCCTGAGGTTGCCTTTTGAGATGGGAGCTGAGGGATGATGGACCAGGCTTAGTGCCCTGGGTGGGCCTCACAGAGATCAGGGGGCTACAAATAGAGAACTTTCTGGGCACAGGAGTAAGAATGCTAGCATAGGACCCTGTGCCAGGTTTATAGCTTGGAGTTCCTGATGCAAACTTTAGGTTATCATGGCCTTCAGCAAGGACAGGGTTTACAGCTGATCTAGTTTAAAAGGAAAGAGACCTTTTACTAGAATCCCTGAGTACAAAGAACACCTGATTTGGGGGGAAAAAAAAACCACCCCAGGACTGGCGTCCAAGAAGAATCCCCTTAGAGTCCCCAGGATTTTGTTTTCATCTCCATAAAGAATCATAAGTCTTCAGGATTATGGAAACTTATCTTAATACGATTTTATCAGCATCCTTTATCCTGCATGCTGGTGGAAGGCACTATCGTCCACGCCACAGTCACCTCATTGAACTCTTCACTTTATGATGAAGAAACTGAAGCCGAGAGTCACACAGCAAGATAATAATAAAGGCCTGGAACCCAAGACTGCTGTCCAGTTCTCTGCCCTCTGAGCCACCGTGCCAAAACAACAATTTAAAAGATGATTTCCTAAACAGATCACTCCTTCTCTCTTTTACAAGGCCACTGGGTCACTTCCCTGCAGATAATTCCATCTGTAAGCCAATTCAGAGCCCTCTGAAGCATGGCTCATCATGGACTAGAGCTTCTGCTGGGATGGGAAGAGAGGATTCAGCATTTTTTGGGGGTTGGAGGGTACTGAACTCACTGAAAGATTTAGCAGAGCAATCCTGCTGATTCAGAATGGCTAGAGAACAGTCTTTCTGATTATCTAGTGGTTTTTCTTTATTTGTTGAATGACTGAATATAGGGAGCACTGAAATACAATACCAGCAATTCTACTGAATTTAATTCAGTCTTTCTCCCCATAGTATGTCAAGGCTATCATCATGAATATGGATTACCACTTTGGAGAATTCAGCTAATGGAGAACAGAGGTTGGCCATCTTTCCTTTGGTGTATTTTTGGTAATTTGCTGCCCTTGCTGTAGGAGGTGAGGGTGACCAAGCTGGCTCTTCTTCTCTCTCTCCTTTAAAAGTAAATCCCTCTTATCAGTTTGCTTATCTTTCACTTATCCCTTTCTTACAAAAATATCTTGACATATCCATACACATACCCAAGTCTAGTTTTCTGATCTCTGGTTGACTGGAACATAGTTACCCAATCAGTAGGACCCATCACACAAAGGATTAGGTCTTAAACTTTTCCCTTGAATTCTCGTTTAACATGACTGAAGACATGGGTCACTGAATCTTTTTGCTTCATTTAGGAACATGAATGCTGAAGCCAAGAGGCAGAAGCCAGCCAACTGACACAGCTGGCAACTAGACACAGAACAACTTAGTGGCACGTTCAAGAAAAATGAGGTCAATTTAAAAAAAAAATTTAACTCAATGTCCAATACATTTTTTTGAGCAGGCAACGCATTAAAATGCAAAGAACAGTAAGCGGAGAAACATGTCAGGTAAATTACATAGCAGAGGCTATTAGTGAAATCATTTTTTGACTTACTGCTTTTCAGCTCAAGCTGAATATTTTTAAATTTTTAAGTTATTTTTAAAGTCATAAATCAAGATTTATCTACATTCAGGTAGGTTCTGCCGGCTTATGTCCAAAAGGCTTGGTCCTCTGGGAAAAAAAGTATTCCTTGCTCTTTCTTCAAGTACTTGTCAACACCTTTTAGTTGTCAGGAATTATTCTAGGTGTTGAGGCTATGAAAGACTAAGACACAGCTCCTCTCCTGTGGGGTCTGACATGGAGACTAAAAAATGCTCAAACATTTTCTCACCCTCACCATCATTTTCCTTCTTACAGTGCCACCAATCGGAGCTTTATAGATAATCGTATGGTTTCTGTCTAGGGTTTTTGCACACTCGATAGTGATCCTTAATTCAATTCACCTGACCTCTCAAAAATCCTCTGTGCTTTCTTTGTTCCTTTCTTTAAGTTGTTTTTTCCCTGGGTTCTTTCTTTGGTGCTAGCTGTCGCTCTGACACAATGAGGAGCTAAACCAACAAGGATCTGCTCACCCCAGATTCCCTACATAGGGCTGACTGGTAAGGGTTTTATTATGTACTGTCTTTCCCAAATTTGCTCTAGCCCATTTATCCCTAGACTGTTTTCTTTAACATTAATAAACCATCATTATTATTTGCTGATGCATTACTGGTCATAGTTAAGGAAAAAACCACAGCAGTTACCTGTATCACCATCTATAGAAATATGGTTAAATAAACTATGGTATATCCATACAATGGAACCCTCTCCATGGTTTAAAAAGGGTGAGAGGTCTCTAAAAAACTTGAACTCATAAAAGCAGAGATTACAATGGTGGTTGCCAGAGGAAATGGAAAGATATTCATCAAAGGGTACAAAGGTTCAGTTATACAGGATAAATAAGTTCTAGAGAGCTAATGTACAGTATAGTGACTATAGCTAATAATACTATACTGTATTCTTGGAATTTGCTAAGAGAGAGCTTTTCACCACATACAGAAATATGGTAACTATATGTAAGGTAACAGATATGTTAACTAGCTTGATTATGGTAATCAATTCACAGTGTATATATCTACATGTATATACACACCAAATTATTACGAGAGCACCTCAAATATACACAATTCTTTTTTGTCAAGTATATCACAGTAAAGCTGGGGAAGAGAATGAGAGATTTGTACGAGCAAGTATCAATGATACATTGTAAAGTCAAAAAAAAAAGACAAGTTACAAAACAATACGTTGTGAGACCCCACTTAAAAATACATACGTGAATCTGTGTAACATGCATCTGAATACACACACACATAGTACTTAATGGAAAAAGTTTTAGGAGATACACAAGAGTATGCGCCTGGGAGCTAGAGAGTCTAGTGAGTGCGTTACGGAAGGAGCTGTAACGGACAAAGACGGACTGTCGCTTTCTAATTCTACATCTCTATTGATTATTTTGACAATGAATAGATGGACTTTTGTATTAACAATAAATAAATAGAAAGGAGAAACGTATTATTTTCCTAGATATTTTAAAACTATACATTCTTCTAGAATTGTATAGCTGTTGAGTTTTCATCCCCTTTGACGATACATTTATCTCCTTTTTATAGCATCAGGGAATAAAGGCCCCAGACTGACAAGTGTGTGCCCTTGCTTCCCTATCTGCCACTTCTGCAGGTTCCCCAGCCCCTAGGATCATGAGCTCTTCACAATTACTTGCAGCTCCCAAGTGCCACCTGCCAGCTCTGTAACCATTCTGCACTTGTCTTTTGCAAGCAATGTCATTTCATAGCTTCAGTGTGCATCTCCTGCAGCTCTGGAGCATTCCTAGGGTAGATAGGGTTTTGCAGTATTTCATTGGGCTCAGAGGAGTGAACAGTCCACCCTCTCTATCTGTGGGTGCGAAACCTCTGGATACCTCGGGCCCACTGTGTTTGTTGTCCTACACCATTTTATACAAGGGAGTTAAGCATCCACAGATTTTGGTATCTGCAGGGGCTCCTGGAACCAATTCCCTGCTGATAACAGAGGGAGGACTGTATTTCATTCAGGCTTATCATGTTCCTGGAAATCTTGGTCACATCATAGACTTGGCCCTGCAAAATCTACCCACCAGTCCCTGAAAGCAAGCCAAAGAGGTATTACTCTCATCTCACAAGCCAGGAAACTGAGGCATCAAATATTGACTAGGGCTGCCTAGGCACATGACAGGTTAAAGGTGATGGGGTGTTGTGGGAAAAGTATTGGGATTAAAACCTAGAATCTGATTCAAGTTCTTGCCATATTATATTTTCTTTAAGCAAAATTTGAGCTCCCTGAGCCCCGGTTTCCTTGTCAGTAAAATAAGAATTATAATACCTGGCTCCCAGAGTAGTGCTGTTACATGAGAGTATATACAGTATTTTGCATTTTGCGTATATATATGGTAGGAGGGCCAACAACCAGGAAATTAGATCTGAATAGTCATACCTTCATGGCTGCATATCCAACTAGATTTTTGTTTAACTTTTTTTTGTCCAAAATTAAAATTTAAAATTTCTTCAAAGCATCTTAGAAGCCAGTAGTCTTGTTTTTCAAATTCAAGTTTTTTTTTTCCTGTACCCTAAATATTTCTCCAAATGGGTTTTAAAAGGGCCCAAAGTATCAGTTCCAGGAAGAAGGCAACAACAGGCTACCAGAATGCCATGCCAAATTGCATAGCACTCTGAAAGCAGATTAAAGTTGTTTCAAATGCATCAAAGAGAAGGAAAAATCTAATCCCCCAAGGCTTCCTTTAAATCCATATTCCTTAATTTCAGAAAATTTCCCAAGTCTTTTAAAAAGGCCCAAATATCATTTTACAGTTTGGAAGTAGTAATGTAGAAAATTTTCCAATTTTTTTAGAATGATTTTTTCCCCCTAAAAAGGGCTCAGTAAAACTGGGTCTCCCTCATCAAGGAGCTGGCCCGCATGGAAGACAACCTGCCTGTCTTAGGCGGAGTGGGCGCAGCCACCCCAGGGCCCTGACTGGAGTGTATGGCTAATGACTACCTGGAGAATTCCTTAAAGAAGCAGAGTCAGGCGTCTTCCCTGTTATTTCTGGGCGAGATTCGCTTGTCTGTCAGTCTGTGGAAGAACGCCCAGTCCCTTCACTCTGTAACATTGAAGGAAAGAAAGTTTCCAAATGAGAAGAAAAACAAGAGCAGTTACAGTGGAGGCAAGTGGGACCATTTTCATTGCTTCAGGAAAACTGCTCTTCTGAAGCTGTCTTCACCTGCCCAGAGAGCCAAACTGTTTTCCTGAAACACTTTCCCTAATGCTTCCTTGCTGACCTATGAAAAGTCGTAAGAGCCCCAGCTGCAACAATGAATATTTGTTGAGATTAACCACATACCAAGCACTGTGCCAAAGGCCCCTACTGCTGTATTTCATTAAATCTGCTCAGTAGCCTTGAAGCAGACACTATTATTAGCCCCATTATACAGATGAGAAAGTTGAGGTCTAAAGCGCTAATTAAGCCATCAAATGATTTTGCAGCTACTTAAGTGGTTGATCAGGGACACAAACCCAGATCTTTCTGACTCCAAAGTCCAGCTTTAACTGGAATAACATGCTGCCTAAATACAGTCCCATGGCAGTTCAGGGAAGGGCCCTTGCTGAACACGCCTGTTCTACCTACACTCTGGAATTTTATTTTAATTAGCAATAGCTGCCTGGGTCCCAGCTAAGTGTGCTAAGTGGTTTACATGCCCACTCTCAATGCTTCCCAGCAGATTTCAGTGGTCTAAACTACCCTGGAAATGATTTCTGCCACTTCTATCAGACTCTTTTCTTTTCTCCTTTCTTTCTCCCTCTCTCTCCAGCTTAGAGACGTTGAGTGCTTTTGATTGCATTTTTAACTTGCCCTCACCCTGGCTTAAAATGCAGACTGTGTGCTGAAGAGATAGGTGCGTCTTTCCTGGTGTCTCCGCTTTAGTTTGAGGGCATTTGGTTACAAGTGCCATCTCTGCTCTCCGACTTCGGGACACCTCCCCATGGATAGGGCCAGAACAATGACCTCAGACCACAGCTCGGATGCTGATTACAAGTAATCCAGCTCCAGGGGTGATAGAGTGACCTTTCTTTAAAAAGGAGATAAAAATAGCTAAGAAACAACACTTTCCTTAGTTCTCTGAAAGGTTGGCATCCTTCCAGGATAGACTTATGTACTTTTTGTACTTGGAGGAAAAAAAGAGATGGGATTTGATCCAAGAATGGTCCTACAAACGAGAGAAATATGGAGCAAGCAGCTGGAGCAGAGCGGCCAAGTGGTACCACCAGCTGCAGGCCCATTAATTAACATCCCTGGTATGTAGCAGCTCCAGTGACCTTGATTCTTGTTGAATTCACAGAGATAATTTTTACAGAGTCTCTACTTTTCTCACCACGGTATATTTATCCAAGGAGTACCTTGCATATTTCCCCCCATCTCTCCGAGCAGTAAATTCATTCTAATTGCAAAGAGATATAGTAAAAAGCCTGATTGAATGCTTGGCAGTTTATAGAGATTTATTTCTGGAGCTTAAGGGGGGTTTTTAGAGTGTGTGACTTGAGGGGAACTGCGGAAAGGAGCCCAAGAGAAATTGTAGATTTAATGGATCTATAAAATGACCCTGCACTAGATAAATGCTTGTTCCAAAGAAGCTTAAACAGCCTGACCCAAACCAGGGTCTGTGACAGCCAGTCCGACACGAGGTGTCTGAAGCATTGCATATTTCTCTATGGGTTTTCATTTCCATATGAAATTTGTTATTCCCCAGACAAAGGTGAGAGAGAGGGGAAATCTGTTTTCCAGAGGGAAGAAGGCATATTTAACTACAAATTTCTAAGCACTAAAGGCTATGAAAAGAGGAAAAGTCAACCTCTAGCATCTGCCTTTAAAATCACTTTGCCTTTCCTCTAACTCTCTTGAAGCTGAATTCTGAATTTTAAGCCTAGGATCCTGGAAGGCAGATCAGGAGAGCCAGCCCTTTGTACCAGGATTTCTGCATAAGAACCAGCAGCCTTCCCAAGCCCTGTTATCCCAGGCGCTTCCAGCTCGTAAGGAGACAGAGGGGCACTATCGTCCAGCAGAGCCTTCTGCTTAGAATAGGCTTTGCATGCACACACTGCTGAACTTTTCCACTGAAATCCTTCTAGGCTTTTGATCCCATGAGTGGCATTCATCTTTTTTGCAGCTGTTTTGCAAGTTTTGCTGGGGATGAATTTTAGGGCTTTCAACTGTTAAATCTGTTATATTGTAAATCTAATCACTACTAAAATGGAGATGTTTGTTCTGGGGGAAGAAGCAAAACACAGAAAAGAGTCCAAAGTAGACACTAGTGGGGAAGTAGGCTGGAGAGTGAATGTACTGGCTTCTTTGGCCAGAGGCTGAATGGCGATTGGGACAGCGTGTCTGGGGGTCCCCTGTGTCAGCTCTAATAATACAACAGCGCCAGTGATCTCACCAGCAAAAGTGAGTTTATTTGGTAACGGCCAGAGGAATTGCAATTCAGGATACCGAATTATGGCGGACCATAGGCAAATCCAAGGAACAAAGGAGGGAAACTAGCTCTTACAGGGAAAAGGAGAGTTGGGTGGGGCTATAATAACCAAGGAACCATTGGAGGAAGCTGGGAGTCCAAAGTAGGGAGGCTTCTCATTGGTTGAGCTGCTGGAGTCTCCAACTGGCCAGCTGTCCTTCAGGGAGCGAAGTTACCTTCCTCCTGCTGGATAGTGAAGTAGGCAGCACCTTGTGGGAGAGATGTAGCTGTAGTCTCTTCCTGTTTGGAGTAATTGAGGATGCATGGTGGGCATCAGAGCTCCTCCTGCAGGCCTGAACTGACTCTGACTTTAGCTGAGTTTTCTTTAATCCACATGGGTGTGTTTGCTTTTTTCAGGAATTGACATAAGGAGACCTTAGGGGAAAAAAATTAAGCCTTTTAATTGTGACGTTTAACACGCATATAGAAAAAGGCAGTTTAACGTGTTGTTTTAAAGTTAGTACCCAAGTCAAGAAGTATAATATTGCAAATTCTGCCCCCCAGCATCTCCTGAGCTCCTAGAGATAACCACTATTGGAGCTTCTATGGGAATCACTTCTACACTTTTTAAAATAAATATTTAGCAACTAAATGTGCATCTATATAGAATATAGTCTAATTTTATGTGTTTGAGCTTCATACATGGAATTAATGCCTGGTTCTTTTGTGTCTGGCTTCTTTTGCTCAATCTCATGTTTGTTAAGAGTCATCTAGGCTTTATGCAGTTGTGGTTCATACTTATTACAGCACATTTTTATCTACCCATGTACTGTTGATGAACATTCCAGCTATTTCTAGCTTGGGGATGTCGATAATGAAGCTGCTGGGGGAGCATTCTTGTGCATACACATAGGGAGCGTGTGAATTTGCTCAGCCTGCCTGGTTGATGTTGAACAACTTAATTTGAACACATCTTGAATCAAGTCCTAGGTTTAATTGCAAAATGAGCAAGCTTTGTCACTTGTTCCTTCAGTAAACACAAACCAAACTTCTATGGTGGTAATAGAAAATATGTGACACAGGCTGCCTCTCCTCCCTCCTGTGCTCAGGGAAGACATTACTAGTTCATAAGGGTATCCTTTCCTGTTAAGTCTGGGTGTGGCTTCAAATTGTTTGCAACACGGTCCTCAAGGCAGCCACTGCTAAGGATCAGAGATGGTGGGGGCATGATGGTTAATTTTCTGTGTCAGCTTGGTTAGGCCACAGTACCAGATATTTGGTCAAACATATTCAAGACGTTTCTCTGAAGGCATTATTTTATTTGAGATTAACAGTTAAATCAGTAGACTTTAGTAAAGTGAATAACCTTTCATAATGTGGATGGGTGTCCACTAATGAGTCGAAGACCTTAATAGAAAAAAGACTGAAAAGGGAAGAGGGAATTCTGCCACCAGACTGCCTTTGAACTCAAACTGCACATCTTCCCTGGGTCTCCAGCCTATGACCTACTCCCCCTGCAGATTTTGGAATTGCCAGACTCCACAATCCTGTGAGCCAATTCCTTACCATCTCTATGTATAGACACACATCTTTTGGGCTCTCTCTGGATAACACTTGACTAATAACAGGTGGCATATTATTTGCATAGGACTGTCTGGCGACGCAAGAACAGAGAGCCTCTTAAGCTAATTTAAGGAAAGGAGATTTTCTGTTGATAGAGTGGAACCTCTTAGAATCAAATACCAGAAAATACTTTTAATATTCAGTACTATCTTCCTCAATACCAATCCATTATAATGCTTTTATAGCTGAGATATTTTCCAAAATAAAACTGCGGTGGGTGTGCATACAGTTTCTCCCCAGTTTCTGAGGGTCATCAGTTGCTGTCAGCCGATGAGATCCAGAGCAAAGAAGCTACTCTGTTCTTAACACACAGTACTGGGCTGCTTCCAGCCAGTGAGCTGAGTTGAGTGTGTTTTGCCGTGTATGTTGTTTATTCTGCTCTGGTTCCCTTTCTGCCATTGCTTTTGTGTCCTGGCAGTCAGTATGGCCCAGCCTGACTGACCAAAGGAGCATAGGTGATAATACTGGACCGACTGTAAATCAAAGGCAGAGTATCGTGCTGGATGTTAGAATATGGGTTTTCCAGAGGCTCTCGATCCTCCAAGGCTTTGGCTCTAGCAGAGGGTCTAGCTCAGCGGGCCAGCGGGGATCGATGGGAGTCTCTGATGTTGTGTAGGGCCTCATACAGGCCAGTGCAGCTCAGAAGGATTGACCAACAGGAGCCGGAAGAAATTATGGTGGGAGAATGGATTGCCAGTGTGCAAACCTGGGTCACATCTCTATGAGGACTGTGCCAGTGCAGGCTCCTACAGGCTGCTACTGAAGAGAGCGGGTGTGATGGCCAGGCCTCTGCTCCGTGTCTGTGTCTGTGACTGTGCTCTGCTTCTGCTCCTCTGCCACATGCTCCCCGCTGCAGGTCAGCCCCTTCTGCCAGGCGCATGCTCCCTGCAGCCCCGTCACTCAGGCTCGGTTTGGCTTTGGGTGACCGTAGGAGGTGGTGTGGATGTCCTGCCCAGATTCCCGGGCCCACCTTGGAGTTCACATGCGATGGTGGAAGACGGCCTCCCAGAGACTGGTGACTCCCCACCTCAAGCATCCACATCTCTGCACTTCTCCAAGAGCTTCCTCCTGCACCAGTGGGCTTGCCAGGCAGCAGGCACGTGCAGTCCCACCCAGTGGAGGTGAGGAATCACTAAATTCCCAGCTTCGGGTCTTCCAGTGGACCAATTCCGAGGCACGTCTCACTGGTTTCTCAGAGGGTTCCAAAGAGGGAGTAAGCCACAGTTTCCCAAGGCGGTCACCTGCTCGTGAATGTACATTTCATTGGCTTTTCTTCTTTCTGTCTCCCTTTCCCCACCCGAACTTGCGCTGCCTGGAACAACCTCCCAAATAAACTTCCTGCACCCAAGTTTTTGTCACAAGGTCAGATTTTTGGAGGTCAGTTCTATATGATCTTCCAGCGGCCACACTTTCTGATTCCTAGTTTTTATGATTCTAAGTACAAAATTCTGTGAGGAAATCTGGCTTGTCCAGATCAAGGGTCTCATGTTCATCCCTGGTTCACTTAGTTATGCTGCTGGTGGGGAGGTGGACCTTAGTGTTATTTGGGACACAATTGACATTTTAGCACACCTGGCTTCTCTATGCCAGGTGTTGTGCTGAGTAATGAAGCACAGAGAGAACAAGACTCAGTTCCTGCCTTTAAGAAGTTCTAGTTGGGAGGAAAACATAAATAATACTTACATTACAAAATGCTAAGTTCTGTAACAGCGGATGTACAAGTGTTAGGGGAGGAAAGTAGCCATAGGTGGGGCATTGAAGGGTGGGTAGAAGCCCACCAGAAGAAAGGGTGCAGAGAGGACTTTCCAGGCAGAGGAATAACGTTGGCAAAGGTACTGCGAAATGAGAGAACACAAACCACTCCTTGGCTGCCTGGCTTTGTCAGCGCCTTCTCTTTGTCTTTTGTTTTCTCCCAAGAAGCAACAGTGAGGCACTGTGAAAGAATCTTAGATACTCTGGGCTCAAGCCTCCCATTATTTTCCACATCTATGGGGAAGGTGTCCGCATGTTCTGAAGTCAGAGAAAATATTACTTTACAGTAAATGGAGAAAAGGTTTAGAGGAGGTTAGAAAATGGAAAATTGGAGCACAAGTCAGTGATAAGTCGGTTCATATGGCATGTAGCAATTGCTTCTGGAGTCAGCAGGAGTAATGCTTATAATCAGGATAAGCTAATGCTTTGGATGATTTCCTGTGATTCTTTTGTTTCTGGGAAGCCAGATTACCTCTGTCTTCTGCAGACCTGCAAGAGACTTGTCCTCACGTGGAAGAGACCTGAGAGTTGGGATGACATTCAAATTATGTAACCAGTGGATAGTAGCTACCTGACCAACTGGTGGCTACTGGGATGGCCGGACCCAGTGTATATATAGGCTGAACTTCAGCCCTGTCTTAGGGACTAGTAAACCCAGCGTTTGTTTTACAGAGAAGGTTGAAGGGCTTACCTGAGACCATGCGGTGGCAGGGCAAGGAGTGGAACCCAAGTCTGCTGTGTTCACCCTCTAAACCTCTCCCCTGCAGCCCATGGCCTCAAAGCCCTGGTAAGGCAAGCGGGGCGCCCTGTTGGTTTCCCATAGACTCAACTCACACCCAAGGCTGCCCATGGGGAGGATGTCTGAAGCTTTTGTACCTTCACTTTGAGAATTACAGCTCTTACCCTGTTCATGAGTAACACGCTGAAAATTTTTTATCCACTAGTTATATTAGCAGGTGTAACTTATTTGCAAATAAAATATATTAATAATATATTATAAAGGATGCAGGAAAATAGTTTTAAAAAGTTATCTGTCAAGTGTACAAGATGTCACTATGATTTTCCTTAAATCAACCTGATTCTGACTCCAAGTCCCCATATCCTGGCAGGCTTGGGTGGAAGGTAACCACCCCCCTCTCTCCAATCCACAGACTGGTGCAGAAGTCTAGAGGTTTATGCAACATCAGGCCCTGCCTTAGCATCAACATTCACTTACTTAACAAATATTTCCTGGACACCTACTACATGCCACGGCCTGCTGTGGGAGCTGATAAGTAGTGATGTACAGAAGATGTCGAATCACTGCCCTCGGTTCCAGGCTGAACAGGCACTTCTGTACCTCACCCAGGGCCCAGGAGGGACTCTGGCGAGGCTGGGATCAGGACTCCCTGAGAGCCAGTGCAGCCCCTCCCCACAAGATGCTGCCCACCCGGGCTTCGCCAGGAGGCAGGGGGCACATCCCCTCTAGACAATTCTGCACTCTTTCCTGCCAAGAAATCTCCTCTTCCAGACTCATCACTTTCTCAGAGGCCCCACCCTCTGTCCTCCCTCTCTAGAACACCCTTCACAGTGCCTGAAAGTGTAAAACTCTTGTTTAAGAAAATAAGTGTTATGTTTATTTCTTGTTATAGCATAAATATACCAGAATCCTTAGAAGAAAGTGACTTGTATTTAATCCAATCAAGTTTTTTTAGAATTGTGGTAAAAATTACATAACATAAAATGCACCATCTTAACCATTTTTATTTGAAGTATAGCTGATGTACAATATTATATAAGTTATGGGTGTACAATATAGTGATTCAGAATTTTTAAAGATTATACTCCATTTATAGTCATGATAAAATACTGGCTCTACTCCCTGTATTGTACAATATATCCTTTAGCTGTAACCATTTTCACACATTCAGTGGCAGTGAGTAGCAAGGTGCAAACTTTGACCAGGAGAGGCTGCATCCAATTTTTTGCCTGGCCCAAATTTTCCAGACAAAGCATTACAAGTTTGCATGTCTGTTTGAAAGGAAGCAATTTAATATTTTAGTCAACCATCCTGCCACACAAACATCATAATGATCACACCAAGTAACTTGTCTACGTTGAACTTTTGATATCAAATTCCCAGTGTACACACTTGGTAAACACGAGTGTGTGTGGGTGGGTGAGTGGGTGGGTGGTTGTGCATGTGCGTGTCCCATGGCTGGGCCCTAGGAGACACTTGACAACCTCAGAGGTTCTTTCTGGTACCAGATCCCTGTCCATTCAGAGTCCTGCCCCTTTCCCTGATCTCCTGAGTAGCCCTCGACCCCCACACCACCCCAACCTGATGCCAACCCTGGGTTCCACCTCTGTCAGCTAGCCTAGAAGGCCCCTGGTAAACCCACGCCAGGTAAGGTACTGTCTGATCAAGGCCTAAGGAGTATTTGGGGGCATCCATATTGTAACTGGAGACACTGGAAACTAAAAAGCTTCTAAGACACAAAGGAATGGATCTGTAAGGATGGAATTTCATTCATTGTGACAGGACAAGACTTTTGGATGGAGAAATAGTTTTGTGCTTCACTTTCTTACAAGGATGAATCATATGATTTTCACATGTTCATCAGGCAACTTTTAAAAAAGATTTTGCAGCATTCTCTTACCTAGCAATCTTATCTCTGCAAGTGGTATAAACTATTGCTGTTGTGCCAAGGACTCAGATTTCTGAGTCTCTCCTACCCCCTAACCCCTGTCATACCCTGAGTTCTGTATATCCAACTTCTTGCTGGATAATTCCACCAGGATATACTCATGGAATCTCAAATTCAATGTGTATACAACCAAAGTTATCATTTCCCCCTTAAACCGAGCCCTTTTCCTGGTGTTTCTATTTCTATTAATGGTATTATTTTCCCTGTCCTCGGTGTTTACAATCTTCAAATGATCTCTAGGTTTTTTCCTTTTCCTTTGCTCCCTACATCTGGATAATTAGGACATTCTACACACTCGATCTCTTTAAGATCTCTCAAACCACTTTTTCCTTTTCATCCCTGCTGCTAGTCCTCTGGATCTGGTGCTCCTGAATTCTTGCTTGGACTATTGCAGTAGCCTCTAAGTTTCCTTCACAATGGTGTCTGGCCCGCCTATGATGATCTAGATCAATCTTCTTGGGTAAATTTTCCATCATGTTACTAGATAATGAGGTCTGTGTTTTATTCATTTTTATGTCTCAGAGTCTATTACATTACTTGCTACAGTACCTGCTACATAGTAGATACTCAATAAACATTGGGTTAAGTTTATGTTACTTTTCTACTTAAAAATTTTCAGTGGCTTTCCATTCCCTACTGAATGAAGTTCTAGCCTGGCATTCAGAGCCCTCTGTGATAAGGTTACCATTTAACTGAACTACATGCTTTCTGCAAATCCTCTTTACATCTCCTGCTTCACTATCTCTGCTGGTATTTTCTCTTCCATTTGGAATGCACACCTATTAAAACTCTAGTCATTCCTCTTTATTTTTTTCTATATTTAGAAGTTTTAAATGATTTTTATGACTAAAAAGGTCTCAACATTTTAAGTGTACTAAGTTTGAAGTATCTCATGATAAAACTTGAATTCTCCCCTTCTGAACTGTTATGTAGATGTTTAAATTTATAGTTATGGGCATTTATTATATTATCATACTGTTCTTTTTACATTTTTATGTTTGAGATTGTCATAATAACATTTAAAAAATTAGTTACCACGTCTATATAAGAACATAAAAATGTTTATAATGTTAGGTGAAAAAAGCATGGAGTAATTGTTACTAATTGTTAGTGGGGTTCCTGAGCATTTCCTTGGAGTTAGGTGACCCTCAGACTTGCCTTGGTCAATTGAAAGTGAATGAAAATGATGTGTGTCACTTCCAGATGGAAGCCTTTAACAGCCAGAGTAAGATTCAGCATATTTTCTCTCTCCTGCTACAGGACTGGTGATCTTCCTGACGGTCAAAGCTCCATCAGCCTGAACCTCTGAGTAAGTATCATATGGAGCAGAGGCCCTGCTGACCTGGGAGGGATATGTAGCGTAAAAGAGAAACAAACCTTTGGTTTGCAAAGCCACTTGAGGTTGTTTGTTGCTGCAGGACAAGGTAACCCATTCTGACTGATAAAAAGCAGGAGGTAACTTCCAGCAGTGTAGATAACTAGACACTCTGAAGGCCTTCCAACTACAAAAGAACTGGATAACTTTTTAAATGAATTATTGGGCTTGTAAGTAGTTAAGGAATTGTCTAGGGACAGCTCTTATCCTCAAATATGAGCTGAAACCAGAACTGGGATCCAAGTGTGCTAAGAAAATAAGAAACTTGGGTTGTCTTAAGGGCCAGTGCCATTAGTAGCACTGAAAGAACTCTAAAGCATCAGAAGGTGGGGAAGCCATGAGTCTGAAACCCCTGCTTTAGGCCAGGACACTCCAAAAGGGGCGAAGTGTCTCAAACTGGTGTTTTCCTTCTGCCTCCTAAACAAAGCAAATACAAATCCTCACAGTAGGAAAGCCATTAAGAGCCACCAAATTTGAGTTTAAATCCAAGGTCACCAGGCACTCCAGAAGGAGGGAGTAAGTCAGGGGGGAAAAAAAACATCCAGCTCAGACTCCAAGAACTTTGGATATATATGTTTTCATTTACAAAAGTGTATAGAGCAGTTATTAACTGCTAGGAATATTGTAAAGATTTTTTTTCAAGTTTTAACTTAGTTCTCAAAATGACTGTATGAAACAGGTACCATTGCTATTCTCATTTTATAAATTAAAAAGCTAAGACGCCGAGAGATTAAGTAATTTGTTCCAGGTCAACATTTCTTAAGTGACAGAGCTACAGTTTGGATTCAGGCAGTTGATTCTAGAGTCTTCACCACTACATTTTGTTAACTTTCTAACATAGAATGTCTGCATATGACACATTTAAAGACATAAGGAGTGAAATACCAAAGATAAGCAAGCAACAAGAGATCGTCATGGATGACCAGGTCGATTTGAAAAAGAATAAAAAAGAAACAAAAACAAAATGGTTGAAAGTACACATTTCATAAACATGTTAAATATCTGAAGAAATAATTAGTGAATTGAAGAAGTAGCTGAAGAAAAGGTCCAGAATGTAGCACAGGGAAAAAAAAGGAAATGGAAAATACATAAGAGAACTCTAAAGAGATGGAAGATAGAATGAGAAGTTCCAACATAAATTGAATTGGAGATTTGGAAGTAGAGGACGGAGAGAATGGAAGATACATGATATCTGAAGCAACAGTAGCTGGGAAATTCTCAGAACTGAAATACAGCATATCCCTAGCAGGATAAATTAAAAGGAAGTTTATGCTTCAGACATGCTGTAGGGAAACTGGAGAATGCCAAAGACACTGAGAAAATCTTTAAAGCAGCCTGAGAGAAAAGAAAGATCACTTGCAAGTGACTAATGATTAGACTGTCAGGCTTATCAAGAGTAAGAGTGGCCTCAAGGAGACGGTGGAATAACTAACTATTCAAAGTGTTGAAGGGAAATAACTGTCCATTGCGTATCCAGAAAAGCTACGCTTCATGAATGAGAGCACAACAAAGTCATTTTCAGACAAAAAAAAATTCTAAAGGAACTCACATCCATCTTTCAGGATTCATCTCAAATGCTATTTCTTCCATGGAATGCTGACCTTTGGATCCTGGTAGCATTTTATTTGAGCCTTTCTCATGACACTTACGAAACGCAGACATAGACTGAAGTTATATGTGCTTTTTTGTAACACCCTCTAGCCTCTGCCACTGCTCTTATCCTCTCTTATTAAATGCCCCAGGAATCCTTTGGTGTCTAACTCACCTTAATTTTTTGTATAGTTCCTATCATGATACTTGCATGCAGTAGGTGCGCGGTAAGTATCTGTTCAAGTCTATTGGTCAGTCCTCTCCTGTGTGTTTCATAGACCATCAATTCCAAAAGATGCTCCCTTCCAAAGGGGTTTTATGACCAAACCCTTATCAGGCATGCTGAGATCTACAGTTTAATTGGTTTAAGTCCACATTTCCTCAACTTATTTGTCCACAGAATAACTCCTTCACTCTTTATGAATAAATATCCCAAGAGACTGGTGTTTCTAAGGACATATTATGGAAAAATATTACTGAAGACACTGATTTATTTAAGTGTCCAAGGCCTAGAGTCAACATCTTGGATCCAGGTTCTAGTCAAGGCTAACCACATAATTAGGTCTAAGTCATTTATCCTCAGGTTCCTTATTTGTGACATCATTAGCACCTGACCCCCCTTTTAACTGTAAAATTCTATGAATTAAAGGGCATTGCCTCTTATAGTCAATCAGTCGTTCTGTATGTCTTCAGTTCCTTCCAGATGGCAGTGTGTAAAATGCTGGGCATATACTGGTGAACAAGACTGGCACAGTCACCACTTTCATGGAGCTACCAGCTGAGCATGATTTTCCAGTGCTCACTGTTAGGACATGGCTCTTTGATTTCCAGAATCAAATTTCTTCTAGTTAAAAATTGGGAATTTACTGTTTCATTATTATGTATATCAGGTTGTGGAATAAATCTTTAGAATCTAAACATATAGTCTAACTAGGCTGATGATTGTTACCCCTAAGAGCTCCATTGTAAGAATTGAAAATTGAACATGATCTCTTAGGTGTATCTAGTTTAAAAATTTTCATCTTTAAATTTCCTTGTAAAGTCTCAGTCCTCTGTAATTTAAAAAGCAATTTCTAATAATATGGCATCAACTGAGCACTGTTGTGTGTAGACACTGTTCTAAGCACTTTACAGTCCTTACAACAACCACAAGAGCCAAGTACTAACACTATTCCCACTTGATAAGAGATTAAATAACTTGCACAAAGTCATACAGCTGGTGACGCTAGGCTTTGACCGCCAAGTAGTATGGATTTTCAGTCTGTGCTCTGAACCTCAATTCTAAATTGCCACTGTTCTTACAGTCAAATACTGTTCAGTAGGTGTTTCTGCTGCAAATTTAAGGGTTAACATTTCTGAAGAGCTGAACAATCACATGGGATTTTTAAATGTCTAACTCTAGCCAGGTAGTATACTGTGGAGGTAATGAAAAATTAAAACTTTTTTTTGTTTTGTTTTGCTGAGCACTAGTCTTCATGGTTACTGATGTGCCAGAGAATATTGCGATAATAAGTTAACATGAAATTGGTGGTATAGTCTTAAACCTGACTAGCTCCATGTGTCTGATACGTTTTCTGAAAGTAATTTTAAGATAAGACTCTGCTCTCAAGTCTAAACTACGTTATTCAAAGATTGCCAACACCATTATGTATTTATGTAATTGTATCAATTATATGGAGAAAAAAATGTGCTAGGAGTAGAGGAGTGTTTTAATCTTAAAATATTAAAATAACAAAAATTTAATCAACAAAATGCAACCCGTACAATGTCAGTGAGAATTCTTGGCATTTAGTTTTAGAAGTCATTTTGCATGGAAATGAATAAAATATAAACACAGTACTTTATCTAGGATATGACAAGAAACTTCAAGATTGTAGTGTGCATTAAGATAACATTCCAAACCTATCCTTTCAAGTTTTCAGCCAAGAATTTGTTTTTATAATTTCTTTGCAGTTGGCAAACACTAGACTCTACTTGAGAATATCAATTTTCATGCTTATGGTCCCAATCCCATTGTGTGCAACTGTTAACTCGCTGTGTGACCCTGACTGAATTACTCCCCCAACCCAACCCAAAAGAAGGAGCGGAATCTCTCAGGCCCCTTCCGGTTTTAAAATTCTGTGGTTCTAGCCTATAGATCATGACATAAACACCATAAAAAATGCTTGTTAGAAGATAAGATTTTTAAATTGGGTCTATTTAAACACTTTTAAAAATTGGGACTATTTAACCATTTTTAAGTGATCAGTCTTACAGTCAGCTGTACAGAGAATAAAAACCATGGCAGCAGGACCTATGGGTGATTTACTTGGTTTTGATGCTGGTTAGCAGCAGCTGTGCTGTTTCAAGTCACCAAGCACCTTCTGCAGTTCATGGAAACAGTCCATCCACGTGCTTCCTGGGACTCCCCGACACGAATGGGGTCTGAGAGATTCTGGGCAGAAGAAGCAGTGATCCCAACCGCCATGGTCCATGAGATGGCCCTGAACACCCTCCGAGCCACAGGAGGTGTGGACCCCGTGATCCACGGCTCAGATTCCCTCCTGGAGACTGCAGCGCTTGTGCCCCCAGCTGCAGGGAGTGTTGGCTCCTGCTGGTTCTTCAGCTGAGACCCTCTCTGGAGATAGCCTTTGGCTGGATAGAGCTGCTTTGCTCAAAGCCACACCCATTTCCGGGGCAGCCTACATCCAGGGACTGCAGATTCTGTGAAGGGGCAGGTTAAACGGCTGTCCTCTTGGCCCAATGAGGTCCAACTCTTACGGGCCACGCCAGTGCCAGAGCTCCTGCCTGTAGGGTGGCCTTTGCTGTGGCCTGTTCACATCGCATCACAGTGCAGTTCCTCCCTCGGCCCACAGATGTCCCCCCCCCCCCAGCACTCTCCACCAAAATCTGTCTCCGAGTTGGCTGCCAGGAATCTGAATCTGCCAGAGACGTACCGACCTGAGTTCGAATTGGATCTGCTTAACTCTGGATCCAGGAGTAAATGTCCTCTTCAGTAAAACGGTGGAATAACTACCTCACTGAATTGTTTATTATACGGACACTAGGAAGTGAATCCAAAGCACATAGTAAACTATTATTTGCAATAATTAGACACTTAACATTTATTTCCTGTATGTCAGGTACTGGTTTACATACTTTACCACATAAGAACCCTATTAGGAAGATAATATACCTGTTTTACAAATGAGAAAACTGAAGCCCAGAGAAGTTAAATAATTTATCCAATGGCCCACAGCTAATAAAAGTCAAGAATTCAAACCCAGACTACTGGTCTGCAGAAAAAGCTTTCTTGGCTAAAAAGTCTGCCGCTGAGAAAGGGAAATCGTTTAAATATTTGGATGATGATAAATAAAGCCCAGTAATGTCACCTGATTCCAGAAGTACCTTTAAAACAAATCAGTTATAAAAGGCTTTACAAAGTACTTATGCACTTGATTGTTTATATTTTTGTGTTGCTATAGATTATGTTTATTTTTGCTTCAAATCAACCCTTTTTCATCAAGAAAATGGATGAGACAGTTGGACAGTAGGGGACCTAATCTGATGTGACAGTGGTTGCTCCACAAGATAATGTATTTTTGCCATTTGTTTCTCTTTTAATGAAACATGTACTGAGTTTCTATTTTAATGAAATGTGCTAAGTACAAGGTCAAAGAATAAATAGAACAATGACATGTTTCACTATTAGGTAGTAATTTTGTGTACTAATAGAGTTTAGGTTATATCATATTTCCTACCATTTAAAATATCTCCCTCCCCTGGATCATTATAATGGTAGTTCATTGTGACGGAAGAGAGGGACACTGTCACAAGGATCCCTGCTATGCCCCTCCTGACCCCTCATTGATAGTTTATACTTGTGTTCACTTCAGACTAGTTGTCTGTTCACATCCAATGGAAGACATTTGTTTCACATTTCACTTCTAATCCGAAGGAATTTATACCATAATTTTTATCTTCAGGAATAATGTGTTAACAATGCTTGTCTGGATCCCTGTTTTACTTTTAAGGTCAGTGAAGTCTCTTTTTCTCTTTAAGGCACAAGTCTGTTAAAGTTTTTATGATTTGCAAACAAAGTGGTTTTTCATCTTCTGCTATTAGATAACTAAGGTATAAGAGAGTTCCTTCTACACCAAATAAATTAAACATCTAAATAATTTATAGCTCCAGGTACGTTGGCCAGACTAGCATAACTGAATAAAGTCAACAGATTAAATGTTCCCTTGGCAATCTGCAAGGGTATGAGATACAGCACCTGGGCTGCCCCGCTGCGTCTCATTATTAAATCACAGGCAAGAGCTCAGAATCCCAGGGTCCCAAGGGACAGGTAGGAGCAGACTTTGGAGGACAGAGCTTTTGCTTCCCCCAGGTATCATAGCAGCCATTATTCCTGATCTTAGGAAGTGGAAAACTCATAGTACAATGGAGAGAGAGAGAAGGGCAGAGGGAGGGAGGAAGCGAGAGAGACAGAGAGGGGTGAGGGGGAGAGACTGCATGTTTCAACGAAGAAAGCCTCTAGTTACTTTTATGGCACTAAACTGGGAATTCGTAAACATAACAGTGTATATTTGCAGAATCTCAGAGCAAAAATTAAAAAGAGTTAGGGAATATTTGTATTTGGGACCACTATTTATCACTGTCAAGGGTCAGAACAAGAACTAGCTTCAAAAATAGACAGTATTTCCCTCTTTCTACTTCCCCGGTTTTGACCAGCACCTGCTTTTGCCTGGAGAAGGAAGCTGATGGCAACAACAGAGAAACATCAGAGCTCAGAATTTAGGGAGTTATGTGTAATATCCAGTCCACTTCTTGCGAGGATTTGAAGTGCCAGAAACCAGTCATCTCATCCTTAACAAAGGGAATTTATTAGTCAAAATATGGTTTTAAATTTGCACATTTAATGATGGGAGGGTTCAGATGATCAGTGAAAAGCTGAGGTGGGAGGCAGCAAATATATATTTAGTCAGTGGAAATCCTACTTTTAGATCCTATTCATTGCACCCAGTAGACAAACAGGGTCCTGTTTAAGAAAAATAAGTACCTCTCTCTCTTCTCAAAAGGTCTCAGGAAAATCTAAGTGCTACAAGGAAAATATGGAAGGTAGAACTATGCTTGTACTTCTGACTGTTGTTGGTGCAGCTTGTCTGGAGATGAATGGGATAGAGAAAAAGATTTTTAAAAAACCATCCCAGGTGTATTGTATACTGACACCTCTAGTGATTACCAGACTTCTGTGATAGTCCTGTGATGGTCACTTTGGGGAGGGGTGAGAAATGGAGGGAGAGAGGGTGAGAGTGGTGGGGTGATGGTTTCGAGTGCCTAACCTCCAAAGTATCTGAACTTTAGGTAAAACCATGGCATCGGGTTCACTGCTGAATTTCACAGGATGCGCTAACCTTTTCATTTTCCTTTAGGAGGAAAGGGTGGAAGAGAAGCTTCTCTTGCCTGGTTTCTGAATGTGGCCTTGAAAACGTCCACAGAACTATTGTTGTCTTGTTGAGTCTGCAGCCAGGAAGGCAGAAATCACTGCGGCAGAGCAGGTGTGAACATCCCCCTACTTCAGAGACAGCTCTCTTTGAAGCTGGAAAATCAAGGACGCTGGTACCTTCAAGGAAACAAGGATATAATTATCGCAACACCCAATTGGCCAGTGACCTTCCATTCCTCAGGCCGGCCCTACTCCCTTCGCTGGCACCAGCCCAGGTCCTCACAGACTGAGCTCAGACGGAGGAGCGACCCGCTCCCGTGCCCTTTGAAAGCGTTCTTAATCTCTTTCCACTGCGCGGGTCTTGCTGACATAAATCCGCCAGCCCAGGGGGCCTCTGAGCCCCCCACCGAAGGGAGGGCCTTCAGGCCAAGTGGAGTCTGGGCAGCTAAGGCGCAGAATTTATGCTTCCTCTCACCTGCGCCATCTGTCTGTGGCCTCTACCCCAGTCTGTTTGTGAAGGTTTGAACATGACCTCCCAGCTCCCCGCCAAATCAGCCGGCATCATCACCTCGGCCACAGAGGCCGACTTCTCAAGGCCACTGGAAGCTAATAACAGGGACTCTCAACTTCGTTATTGTATTTGAAATGTTGAAAGCAGAAGCCTAATAAAATTAGTTCAGAAAAACAGAAAGAGCTATAAATTGTCATTTGAAAGGAGTAGCTAAAGACCTCAAAATACCAAGGGGCTATTTCTCAATTACAGCAATAATCCAGTATTTGGTTTCCTTCCCTTCACTGTGCAGAAGCCTTGGCTGTGTTCTCTTAGCACAGATGCTCGTCTGCTTCTATGATCAAGTGTCTAGAATCAAGAGTTACACAACAAACACTCCCTAGCCAAGTCCTTCACACACACACACACACACACACACACACACACACACACACACACACACGCTCCCCACCCAGCCTTGGTCCTAAAGGGTCCACTGAACTGTACTAATTCTTTTTGACCACAAAGAATTTATCTTACATGATCACCAATCAATATTCGTCGCAAATTTACATTTTATTTATTGTTAGATAAGAGTAAAATTCTATTTCCTTCACTTCACAGAGACTACCTATGTTAAACTGATACCTTTAAAGGAGAAACATCAGAAGCACTATTCCTTGTAAAATCAGAAGCAGACTAGGGACGTTTATATCACTGTTATCATGATACAGTGTTTTGGAAATTCTCGACCAGTGGTTCTCAACAGGTGGTAATTTTGCTTCCCAGGGGACATTGGACACTGTCTGGACCATTTTTGGTGGTCACAACTTTGGGGAACTACTGGTATCTACTGAGTAGAAGCCAGGGATGCTGCATCCTATGATGCACCGGACAGCCCCACAACAAATGATCATCCAGCCCCAAATGTCAATAGTGCTGAGGCTGAAAACCCTTGTCCTATACAACGCAACGAGACAGAAAACATAAATGAGAGAAATAAAGTTTAGACAATAACTAATTTTCATTATCAGTAATTGCAAATAACATGTATAACCTAGAAAACAAACAAAAAACCAAGTAAACATTATTAAAATGTATACAGTAGTAAATAACATAGCTGGATAAAATGTTTTCAATTATGTGAGAGACCAGTCTTTAAATTTTCCTATAGGTTTATTTATCTATCCTACATTTTTTCCTGAGAACAAAAGAATTAGTTTATAAAAGAATACTCAAGAGGTATAAGAAGACTTTTTTATTTCAAAACTGTGGAAACAACTAAGAAATTTTAATAACCTTGCCTATAATACTGTAATACAAAACATTTTAGGAAACCCAAGTAGACATATCTGCCAAAACTGTAAGTTGGAATTGAGGACTTTTTTAAAAGGTTGTCTAGAGCAACAAAAAATTGTTTGGAGGCAATGAATACACACATACAAACACACACACCCCTTTGGCAGATTAAAAATTTCCCTGGTAGTGTAAGTGAGGACAGTATTCAAATGCATCACTGGAAACCCAGATACTCTGTAACAGTGGATCATCATGGCTCAGCAGATCATATTGTCAGTAGATGTAAGCTTCATGAGGGACGGGCCCAGTATCTTACTGATTTCTCCATCTCCATAATTGACACATACCAGGAGCCAATGAAATAAAGAAAAATATGAGTAATGAAAGATGATCTTTGAATTCACTAGTCAAAAGTTAACTTACAACTCTAGTAATTGTGATTCAGAATCTAAGAACCCACATCTGAAAGTCTGAATAAATAGTCAACATTTTAATAAACGGTTTTGCCTCATGTTATGAATATAAAATATATAGGGTGAGCCAAAAGGAATCAGCCAGTGATGTTTCAGTAAGAGCAGTAAACAAGTTTTAAGTGTTGAAGACTTGAAAGAAACTATAAAATGTCTATATGACATACCTACGTATGTAAAATATTTCCTTGATCTTTCAGTTCATCTTCGTGATAAGCCTTCACAGTTAGAGGGGAAGAGAGGGAGGAAAGAAACAAAGGAAGGCCAGGTAAAAAGTAACAATCAGAAAATAATCGAAATCTTCACTTTATCCCTTCCATCCATTTTGACAGCCTCTCCCTAGAACCCTGAGGACTCTGGTCCTGAATGTTTAGTATGTGTATCCCATAGTTTCAAGGGATGAAAACCCACAATCCCGTGTAATATAAGGTCATCTGAAATGCTGTGCTGGGACAGGTTCATGGTCCAGAAAGTCTCAGACAACTTCACCAGGGAACACGTTCCGGAAGTTCATTGCTCTCCTTGACATAAACGTGGAAGCTTAGGGATAAAAAAAACTTAAATGTTACTGTTTATCGAGCACTTGCTTTATGCTAGACATCCTCCTAGACACTTTCCTAAGGAACTTTTCATATATTTTTCAGGCCAACCCTCACTACAGCCCTCATCTCCCGATGAGGAGACAGATGATATGGAGGTAACACAGAGGGCCACCTAGAGATGAACTGGCAGAGCCAGGACGGGAATCCATACCTGTCAGCCTCCAAACCCAGGCTCATAAGTAGCACACAGCAGATGTCACCACAGCATCACAGTTCTCTCAATAACCCAGTTTCATGGATTAGCCGTGAAGTCTTCAAGTCAGCCAGCATTTAGTGGGAGACTATTAGCACATGAAGGGAGAGAAGGAACATAAAGGAAGCACATGAAACAGTCCTCAACTAGAAGGATATACTGTCTTCTTAGAGACACATGATAGGAAACAGGCAGCAAAAAATACCAACTGTACTGAGTGCTGAAGGAAAGTTAAACACATGTCAAACTGGATGGTATAGCCAGCAAACATACGGATGGCCAGGCCGCAGAAACAAAGCACTGGATGGCATTGGTAGGCAAAGTCTCATTGAGGAGCTGAGATTTGATGGGACTCTCACAGGATTTGGACAGAGAGATGAAGCAGCAAAGGTTGTTCAGGTCAATCCCTGCCCTCCTGGGCTGATAGACCACATGGTGGCCAGGCTGCAGAGCATGGAGCAGAGCTTGGCCAAGAGACAGTACCCAGGGTGACAGCTTATCAGGACACATGAGCAGGTCTAGGGTGTGATGATCAAGTCTACATTCCTGTGATCAGTTTGACTGTTGGAGACGTTAAGTCCTATTGCTTGTTTGTCATCTGCTGAGGAGTGAATCTCAGCTTTGCCACTTACCAGCTGTACGACCTTGGGAAAATTACTTATCTTCTCTGTGCCTTGATGTCCTCACCTGTAAAGTGAGTATGATCATCATACCCACCTTGTAGGATACCTGTGGATGGAATAGGTTAATCTATGTCACCTGCACGGCACGGAGCCTGGCGTGTGCAATTGCGATGGAAGGGTTGGCTGTCTACACTTCCTTTCGCATTTTCACCATTTCAGGCTCCAGAGTCACACTTTTGGGGTGTTGAGGTGGGGCAGGAGCAGAGAGGGAGGGTTTCACACAGCAATTCCTTCTCCTAATCACCTGAATTATTTTAAATGCCTCTTTTTGGATACTGTCCAGCTCCTGAATACCTTTCCTGTGTTCTCCAGAATGACAGAGAGAAACTTGTCAAGTTTGCTATAAGACTGCACCTTTATAACAGCTTTGGGTTCCAGCATCCATCCCATCAGCAGTATACTGGGCTGATGTCTAAGTGAGCAAGTCCCTTTCTTACGTTCAAACAGTTATGACTGCTAGCTTGGGGTCCTCCACCATTCTTTCCACGTGATATGCATTATTTCAGCAGCCTCAGTAAGAAAAAGGATGAGGACAAGGAATCAAAAGAGAATGATTGGTAAAGAGGAAAAGAGTAGAAAAATAAAGTGAGAAAAGGAATTTCCTTGCACTTGGCTGTCACTTTTCTAGCATCTCAAAAGGCTTGTTGCCACTACCCAAATTGGGAGAAGGCAAGGGAATAAATATTTATTGAAATCTGCTGTAAGCCAAGCACAGTCTCATGTATTTCAGACACTCAAAGAGGTTAAATGTCTTTTTCGTATTCACTCAGCTTATTAAGTGGGAGAGCCCGGCTTTATTTCCAGCTCTGGGATTAATTCAATCCAATAAATATTGATGGAGCAGTTCAATAAGCCAGGCACTGTTTCTAGGAACTGGGGATGCCACAGTGAAGAAAACAGACCAAAATCCCTGCCCTCGTGGAGCTCACAGTCCAGTGGGCAGACAGATGATAAGCCAGATAAGCAAGTAAAACATAAAGTGCATTGAACGCAATGAGCATCACAGAGGAAAAAATAAAATGGGAGAGGAAGATAGGCTGGGGTGGGGAGGGGGCAGTTTTAGAAAGAACGATCAAGGAAGGTGTTACTGAGAAGGTGACAGTGGAGCAAAGATACAAAGAAATGAAGTGAGCCAGCCAGGTGTGCATCTGTGGGGAGAACCTTCCAGGCAGAGGGAAGGGCAAGAGCAGAGGCTTTGAGGCAGGAGTGTGCCCGAAATGGTGAGGAGGGAGCCCAGGGTGGCAGGAGCGAGGTTAAGCAGGAGGACAGTGGGGGGAAATGCGGCAGGTAACGGGGCCAGAGCACCTATGTCTCAAAAAGCCACAGTAAGGACCCTTTTAGGGAGCTGGAAAGGAGCTGGAGGTTTCTGACACTATCTGCCTTGTACACCTGAACAGCCTCATCTTCCTGATGTGTTAGAAATAGACTGACGTGATCAGGATAAAACAAGGGAGAACAAGAGAGGGGATACTGTAATACTCAGGAAAAAGATTATGGCTAAAAGGTGGCAATAAGAGTAGTACACTTTGGATATATTTTGAAGGTATAGCCAATAGGATTTCCCAGCAGATTGGGCAGGGGTGTAAAAAAAAAGGCCAGGAGACAAGAAGGACCCCAAGATTCTTGGGTCCAGCAAGCGATAGAATGGAGTTGTCACTAAAGGAGCCAGAAGGAGGTTCAAGGTGACTGTTGAACATCAGGAGTGGATGGAGCAACCCAGGCTGCAGGTACAGATCCGTCTCAAAGCCCATGTTCTAGCTAATATCTTAAGAACTCAGAATTTGGAGATTTGTACTTGTTCATGAGAGTGAGAGGAATAGCTTTCCAGAAGTAACAAGAATGAAAAAGCTGATTATAAAATCTCAAAAAAAAATTCACAGTTTGAGTTCTGACTTTTAAAGTCCTGATCCTCTCAAGCTTTTTCTGATTATCTGGGTCCTTCCCTACCCTGCCACCTCAAATAAAATCTGTATATGCCCGAGTAGGTTCTGACCATCACTCCCAATGGGAATGAAAGTATCTTTCCACAGTAAACTTTGGAGAAACAGTGGTTCTCCATGTGTTGACACACTTTGAGGACCACCATGGACTCAGGCCCTCCTTCCTCTCTTCTGTTTGTTGGGCTACTGGCTGCCGTGGACCTCTTGGCCATTTCAGAGTTTTTCTAGGTTGACAAAGGAGGAGGATGGCAGGTCAACTTAATCATTCAAATAACCCTGTAGTACATCAGGCAATTCCTCAGAGTCCTTATCATTTGTGTTTTCTTATCTTGGTTATAAGTCAGGGTCACTGTGATTTTTTAAGACAGCATATGAAGAGAAGAGGCAATTGATCATTGTAGGAATAAAAGACTGAGGTAGACCCAAGAGCAGATGTCTTTTCTCATGAATGTAGGGAGTCTTATGTGCTGGCATCCTCACTGTTCATTGCTTGAGAGCTGGACATGAGATTTGGATTCAATATTTATTGATCTCCTACCCAGCAGAGGTTAAGTGCTCCTGCCCCTGTTAATCTCGCTTAATCCTCGCAACGCTGAGCGGAGGCATTACCTGATGCTACAGTGGGAAGAAACGAGGCTCAGACCGTGAGCAACTCGCTCAAGGCCAATCCACCTGTGAGTGGCGAGGCCCTGCCTTCCAACCCAGGTCTTTAGGGGCTCTTCTTCCCATGCCACATTTTTTTTTTTTTTTTTTGCCTCATAATATGAGCAAGCAATGAAAGATTTAAATGCAAAACATAGTCTCTAAGCTCAGTGCTAGCCAAAGACGAATCTTCCCTTTAGAAAAGAAATGCCCACGTGGGAGAAATTTCACCTTTGAATAGGGGGATCACACGCTCATCGGCCAGGAGGAAGTGAAAGAAACACTTCTATTCAATACCTAAAAGATGTGATAACCAAGACAGGAATTTTCTTTTTTCTATTTGCTCGAAAGAGTATCCGAATTCACAACCGTAAGACACACACACAGTGTATGTTTGTGTTGTGAGAGAGCGAACACTAATAAATGCTAACTCTGAGTAGATACTCTGTTAAGTGCTTCCCATATGTGATTTCTCTGAATCTTTCATCAATTCTGTGAGGCAAACACTATTATCTCCCCATTTTACAGATGAGGAAACTAGGATCTCTCAGGTTAAGGTCTGTGTACATACCTGCACTACACAAAAGTTAGGAGACCTAGGATTCTAACCCAAATGGACCTGAGTAACTTCCCATTTCCTCTTTAGCCCAATGCACACCATTTGAAACCAGAACTCCAGTTGAAATGGCTACCCTCAAACTTCACTCTGGGGTATGTAAAGTGATGTGTTCTCAGGCTGACACCTTGGCAATTTTGATCCAACCATAAAAATAAACACATTCTTTTGCCTCAGCCATTTCATTTCTAGAAATCTTCCCTAAGGAAATAATCAGGTGTTTGTGTGCAAAGATTGATGTTCAAGTAAATTCTATACATTGTTATTTAACTTATTTATCATTTGGTTGTTAATACTATGTTATTAGACTCTAATGTTTAAGAGGAACTAGGCTAGATCCATTTCCACATCCATACTGAAAAGATAAGAAGCCATTAAATATCAAGATACACTTAAATGAACACAAGCAGATCCTACCCCAATTGTGCAGTAAACATACAGAGTATATAATATGGATTGAAAAAATACCAGAAGAGATACACTAAACTTTCTGAAAAGACATGACCTCATTTAATTTGGCTCAAGGCTGACCAGAGAACTATTTTAGCTAGAGGTTCAATGCTGTGTCTTTGTGATGTTCTATAAGGGTCAGTATGTCTTCCCATTGCTCGTGAAACAAGGTCTAAACTTCCTAACTTAGGCTGTAAAGTCCTTAAATGACTCTAGTCTTCTGACCATCTGTCCTCTCTCTCTCTCTGCATTGCTCACTAGGCCTCACCCACACAGATACTTTTTAGCCCCTGGCTTGTACCTGCTCAGTCCTACTTCTGTGCAGGGCCTTTGCACATGCTGTCCCTTCTGCCTGGAATGCTCTTCCCCACTCTTCTCTAGGCTGGTTTCTTTCTTCAGGTCTCAGCTTAAATGTCACCTCTTCAGGGAGTCCTTCCTTGACTATGTAGTGTAAAGTTGGCATTCTTTTATTCTCCCCCACAGCATCCTGTTCTTTTTCTTTGTTAGCACGTATGATATTTATAATGATATATTTATGTGTTTTACTTGTTCCATGTCTGCCTTCCCATAGAAGCTATGTCCCATGAGGGTAAGACCTACATCTGTTTTGTTCAGTGCACACTAGGTGCTCAGTACATGAATGCATGAATATGAATAGCTCAGAGGCTATTCATGGTGAGTGCTTAATAAAGACTTTTTGACTGAATGAATAAACGATCAAAGTTAACACTAAGTTATTAAGCTCTGACTCTGTACCTAGCAAAGTGCCAGAAACACTCAGAAGCTTGCTGGAGAAAGAAGAGAGGGATTAAATAGTAGGTGGCTGATAATCAGTGTAAATCAGTATACTACACAGGCTAGAGGAATTCATACAGGGAAATGCCTCACTTATTTCTAAACCATTTTCTAAGAATGGCTCACTGGATCTGAACTGTGTCTTGCATCCCAGAAGTAACGTGAACTGAGCGAAATATCACTGAACACAGGTCTTCTGTTTTCTAAAGGTATCTAGGGTCAGGCACATAGGTTCATGTGGAGCCACGGGACCACTCCTTGTGTGCTCACAGCCTCTTTTGCCTCCCACCAACACTCAAAATCCACCTTCCTTCTTTAAACAAGGAAAGGGACCTGCAGTCCTACAGTCTGAGACCCTGTTCACATCCATAGAGCAGTAGTTCACAAATAAAATCCATGTCTCCTGAAGCACCACACGAAATACTAAGGTAGTGAGGGAGAAAAGAACAAATCACTTTTGTGTTAAAAAATTTCATATATAAAATCTTGTAGGAGGCTTAAGAAAAATTATAGGAAAAATAAAACATAATTCTACACATTCTGAATGCTTCCTCCCCCTGCAGATTGGAAAATGGCAACATTTATTTGATTTTATCAACAGAACACACAGGGCTAGCTTAGGGTCCCTCAGTGTCCCTAGGGCATGCTGTCCTCACACATGAAATTCAGTGTTTGTGGTGGGGGCTGGAAGGGCATAAATATTTTCCAAGCCTTATTGAAACAGCAATATCTCTCTGCTACCATGCTATCAATTTTTCCAACAGTTGATTGCAAATTCACCTCATAAATCAATCTGTACAAGAGGTCAGAAGCCAACCACAGCCAATTAAAACCTCTCAGCAATAATTCATCCAAGATCTGAGTAAGGATTTTTTTTTTTTTACAAGTCCTAGGAGGCTCTTGTTTATTCTAATCAGATCAGTAGAGGAAGAACTAAATTGGGTAGGACCCGCATTTTTCTGTTATCCCAGAACACAAACTCAGATGTTTTTATAAGGAAAGGAAGAGGAAGAGGAGAGAGATAGGAGGAGTGGGCTGGAGAATTTAGAACACTTTCTCCACACCAGTGTTTCCGGGGCTCCCCCCAGGCTGGGCTGGCTTCTACCGGCTTCTGCTGCTTGACCTGGGGAGCTCCTATTCCCACCTTTTTGGGGTCGAAGGCCCCGTCAGTGTTGTGTCCGACAAATAAACATGACTGACTACTATTTAGTGACATTACGACAACTATCTGACTTTAACCATAGTTTCACCAGGGGACTGTGTTGGAAGCTGAGTGAACTTGGGCAAACGACAGAGCTTTCTAAACTTAAAATGTTTAATGTTTCTCGTTGGTAAAAAGGGTAATACTAGCAGTTGCAGCTCGTAGGCATGTGGTAGACTAGACGAGAGGTGTGCAAAGCACCAGCATGCCCTCCGGCCCCCGGGGTGCCCGCTCACCCCCAGCTCTACCTAGAACAACATCAGACTCGGGGCCCTGCTGCCGTGGTGCCTGGTTAGCAGCTCATTTGGTTTCAAGATTCTCCCTGAAGCCCCAGGTCCAGGCAGACTCTTGATTGATCACTCCCCGGGTCTGCAATGACATCTACTGGAGGTCAGGACGGAGGGAGTGCAGGCTCCCGCAGGCCGGCTGCCCTCAGCCCCTCCCCGAGGGGGGGGGCGGCCTGCGCTGTGTCCCGGGGGCTCCGTGCGCCCAACACTCTCCCACCCAATTAGCAAGGCCCTGATTTCACCCCCCTCTCAGCATCCCGTGTGCAAGCAAACTTCCCAGCTCCTTTTTATAAGAGAATGCTCTATTTTCTAATTATAAACATAAAAATAAATACTCATCATAACAATTTGAACAGATTTAAAGTGTATGAAGAAAAAAATTCATAGTCTCCCTGTCTCCAGCCCCTTTCCTCCCCACTCCACTACCCCCATCCTCAGGAAACAAATGGCAGTCACTCTGTGAGAGGCCTCCCAGGACCTGTAAATACTTAAAAAGCACCCTTAAAGTGCCTACACAAGCACATGCAGTCATACGTGTGTCCCATCTACAATATTGCTTTCTCTCCCCCACAGTCCAAAGTGTCATGGACATCTTCCCCAGTTATTATTTAGAAATGCTAGACAAAATTGTGAGATCTTTACCCAAGTTCTGCAGGACATTCAACCAAGAAAATGAACGTATTGGCTTTGTCTTCCTGATGACTATCTTTTAGGTTTTGTCCAAAGAGGTCCCAGGCTTCAGGTTCCAAAAACATTTGGGATAAGGAAGTAAGTCAAAAAATTCATAGTTTTTATTTCTCTGTAAAACCAGAGTATTTATGGCTGTTGATGATGTTTCCCTTTCCTAGGAAATTCTCTTTGTCTTCAGCTTTTCTCTAGGTTTTGAGACATGTGCAAAGGAGAGCTGGTGGCAAGAGACACTGTCTCCCTCTCAGAGACCTCCATACATAAACCACACTCGTCCGATCTAAGGATGAGGAAACGGTGTGTGTGCCGAGCAGACACACTTTGTCCTCTCTGTGGTTGCCCGGTGCAGCGTGACTGGGCCCTCGACCACACCAGCCAGGCACGCAGGGCCCTTCAGGAAAACACATCCCAATAAACAGAGTATATCCGAGACACTGTGCTGTTGGAACAGCTGGCATTTCAACGAACCTGGCTGAGGAGAGTCCAAGAATATTTAGAAGTCACCTTTCTCATCCAGTCCTAAGAAGTTCCTGAGAAAAGGAACATGAAGCCAAATCCTGTCCCATCCCTAGGACTCCAGAGAGACAGGAGGGAAGAGTGGAAATCCACAGGGGTCACGGCCAACCCGACTGTCTTCTTCTCTGGCCCTGAACTCATCCCAGCATCATCGGCAGGAAAAGAACCAGCTAAAGGGACGAGGATGTTCTCGGCACAAGGTACTCAGGTACCTATCTCTTCAACTCTGCTAGGACAAGACCGGAGACCAGCACATCCTCACATGCACCCTGTGTAGGGACAAGAACATAATAAAGAGACACAGCTGAGTGAATCGGGATAGGATCTAAGAAAAAGTAATGTATCTTGGGAGAGAAAACTGTGCCCTGGCACCAAGCTTAAGCCCCTAAGTCCTGCCTCGCGCTAATAAGGATAAGGATGCTCCTTCCAGCTGGAAACAGAACGGCCCTCACAGAGTTATTTATCACTCTCCCACTGTGTTTATTATTGTCTGAGAGCCAAAGAAAGTGACTGTGTTTACGGCAAGTGGAAGGGAAATCAGAACATCCACATGGGATTTGTGAGACTCCTGCAGCCTGATGAAGACTGGAAAGCAGAAGTCACATGGCCTGGAGACCCACACTAATAGACACACAGACACGGTCCCTAGTCATACCCTGTGAATATGTCCATTACTGGACTGTGAGCTTCCTGAAAATAGGGGCGATGCTTTATTCCCCGTACATCCTTCCCCAGGAAATTAGACTTATGAAGCAGGAGCTCAGTAAGTATTTGTGAAATGAACTCTGTCAGAGAACAGAATCTGTTCTGATTGTCAGTGAAAGCAGCTTAATCTTCCACTAATACTATTCAGAGTCTGGTAAACCAGGGACTAGACCAGCCAGGGCACGAGGGAGAGACAAGGAGATGTTAAAGAAGCTGCTGCTTCCAGCCTTTGCAGTGGGTTGAGTAGAGGACCAGCTTTCACAAGATGAGTGACTCCGTCTATCAAAATATATATATTTTTTACTTTGTCACTAAAATTCTTTTAATATGGTGGTTAAATTCCTTCCATTCCTCATTTTAGACATGACGCTTAATATATAAATACAAATATAAATACAAATATAAATATAAATATAAATATAAATATAAATATAAATATAAATATAAAAACTTGAGCCAGTGCCTAGTATTACCATCCCCCATCCCAGCCCCAATGCTGCTTCCCTTATCCTTTCCTCTATCCTGTGGACTTTAATTCTTGGAAGTTGGAGTAAATTGACACAGATTCTTTTCCAAGCACAACTTGGCTGTAGGAGAGAGGATGAGGGCCCGGGAGGAGTATCAGTGAGGAAATGGGAGAAGAGTTCTGTTTTGGTGGACACTGGAGTTTGCCTGCAAAAAGTACACGTGGGAGTATCTGCGAAGTCAGTCACTTGATGCTTAAATAAGCATGTTCAAGAGAAGTCTAGCTGATGGGGATGTAACTCAGATTTCCCTCAGAAAACTCTATATTATACATTGTTATTTGTTACATCTAGTTCCTCATCTTCCCACTTTAAAAAAGAAAACATGTTGACAGACTTTATGAAGAATTTCATGTTGACTTTCTTTGAACACGACATAGAAAAAAAAATAATGACAATGGAAGCTGTCCCCAAAAGCTGGTAACAGAAAGAAGTGAAACCTTCCCCTGTCCTTGTCCTCTAGCCCCACCCTGACTTTGAACAATGAAATTTAAGGTATTTGTAAATTTAAATTATTTGTGGGCTACTATGGATTTACTTAGAGGAAGCATGCAGATTTATAACGTGAAATAATTAAATGTGTTATTTTGTTTAAAAGCTTGTTAAATTCTGCAATGAGACACAGGAAATGGAAAGAAGGCACCTCAGATTCTATAGAAATAAAATATATATATATGGATAAGAAATGGTATTATGGGTAACTCTGCTTTCTAGCTAACTTAGCTTTGATATGGGTATTACTCAGTTTTTGAGAAGTCTTTAACAAATTTGGCATTTCTCATATTTGTGTAAGAATCCTTAGAAGTACTTGGTTGAAAAGTTACAGAATTTGGTCAAAAAAGCCAAAGTGAAAATCTGAAGCCATTTTCCCCTCTGATTTAGCTAGATTCTGATAACATTTTTTCTTCTATTTTTTTTTTCCCAGTCATGTTTTCCCAAGGCCATCATTTTAGTTTCAAATACTACCGTAACTGTGCTTTTAGAATATCAACATTTTGCACTGACATATAAATGAACTCTTTTATTCAGTAAATATCAATTGAACTGCCAACACTGTACTGAGAACTGAGTTTTAGAAGATTAATAACATCGTTGAGCCTACCATTTCCTATGGCCCTGCTTTTTAAAACCATTAAGTAATGTTTCATATACTTTTAAAAATATACCCTAAAAAATAAAACAAAATTAACCAGGATATAGAGGGAATTTAAGGTAGATTGCAAATACTATAAATGAATAACATTAACTACACCAAAAGAGGGGGGATGAAAAGAGCTGAATTAAGTAGCCACAGAAAATAGTATCTTAACTGGATATTGTCACATCGAAGACAAAAGGAACTCCCTGCAAATGCTGTATTCTATTTAGTAAACACATGTCTCATTAAATGGTTACTAGAACAAATAAGTACATAGGTTGTAGATAATCACAGCCTGATTTCTCACTATTGGTGAAAGAAGTTACAAATAAGGAAAGGGGAAAGGTTAAAATGAACCCTGTGGTGTTGGACTGGAATCAAAGGTGTCAACATAAACTCATAATATGGTATGTGTATATATATATATGTATATGTGTATATGTGTATACATACACAACACACATATCCAACATACAGTGAGATACATACAGAAATATAGATGCATATAGATGGTATTAATGAGTATATGTGAATGGTTTATAGATACATAATTTCCTAGCTGTCTGCTGAGAGGGCCTAGAAGCAATGGTACCAGACTCAATGATCAGATCTAGTGCCTAGATCTTGGTTTCTAAACATAATTCTCCAATAAAAAGAGCTAGGATTCCTTGAAGAAGTGGCAGGGCAGGGGCAGGGAAAATACAAGATGAGTCTGGAAAAATGTGTGGAGCCAGAAAGTAGGAAAGTGCTCAAAATAAGGTGAGGGCATGTCAAAAGAAAAAAAAAAAAAAAACTCCACCTGAAGGAGCTTCTGATGGACAAATTAAACTATTGGAAGACAAAATAAATACTGATGCTACTGGACTTTGCCCATAGAATAAAATAAATATCCATGAGTCTAAACTCGTATAAATATATAATTGAATAAATAAATAAATTGCTAAGCAGAGACAGCTCTTCCTCATAACAGAATTTCAATGAATAAATGTGGAAGGAAAGAAGGAAATAGAAAATCACCATTAGGCAAATATCACAGTAGTACTTGTTGCAGACAAGATCCACAGATGGATGCTAAAAAAATCAGTGGGCAAAAGTTTGAGGATCTGCGAAGTCCCAAAATATCTCCCTCAAGATATTTATTAGCTACAAAAGGAAAGATAGTAACTCTTCAGTGGAGAAACTTTTCAACACCACCTTAACCAAACGATAAAAGTTAAAAATTACCAATAATGAGATATACTGACATCATGTTCCTCTTGATTTGAGAAGGACACCACATCATTTCTAGCATTCTGGCACAAAATTTATAACCACACTCTCATCATGAGAAAAGATCAGAAATCCAAATTCAAAGACATTTTATAAAATGAGGGATACTCTTCAAAAATGTCAAGGTCATATAAGATGTAAAAAGCCTATGAAACTGTTACAGACTAAAAGAGACAAAGAAGAATTAATAACCAGATACAATGCAGGATGCTGGATAAGATCTTGGACCAGAAAAACAACATCAGTGGAAAACCTGATAAAATTCAAATTGTATCAATGTTAATTTCCTGAGTTTGATAATCATGCCATGGTTATGTAAGATGTTAACATTTGGGGAAACTGTGAGGTGTATACAGGAACACTTTGCACTATTTTTGCAACTTTTTCAGTAAGCTTAAAATTAAAAGTTTAAAAAAGATTCAAATTTGTTTTTTGCCCTCAAAGAGAATTTAATAGGAAAAAATAGTGGAGGAGATTGGGGGTTAGGACACTTCACCTACATAGTGCATTGCCGCTTCTGACAGCTCCTTGCTCTGTTTACCCATATACTTACCACCTTCTAACATATTATGTAATTTAGTTATTTGTTACATTTATTGCATGCTCCCCTACTAGAAGACAGGTTCTCTGAGGGAAGATATTTGTTTTGTTTACTGGTTTATCTGGAGATTCCTGAACAGCATCTGGCACAATGTAAGCAATCAATATATATGTTTGATAAATGAATGCAAAAGTATTTGCAGAAGAACAGATGCAAGACAGCCTATGTTTAGAAGGTGTAGCAAGCTCCAGATGACTTTAGGGCTTGGCCATGTAACTTAAACATGTGAAGGGGTGTCTGTTTTGTTTACTGATACATCTCATGTGGCCAAGACAGTATGTGGTACATAGAAGATATTCAATAAATATTTGCTAAAAGAATTAATATGAGACATTTTTTATTAGTTAGATGCAAATTATACATCTGAAATTTTAGCAGTGTTTTGATTGTGTAAACATCACTATAATGACTTACACAAGATTTAAAGAGGCTAAAATTAAATTTACTGGTCAATGCAAAGATATTCTGAATAATACCCTTTTTTTTCTGCTCCATACTAAAAATTTCACTTCCTCTTTGATTAAAAAAAAAAAGAAAAGTTTGTGGAAAAGAAAAGATATTTCTCAAAATTGCTGTACTAAGATGCAGTGATAATATCGCATATTGCTGGTGGCAATGTCAGTTGCTGTAACTTTTCTAGAAAGCATTTGGCACTATATATCAGGATTCTAAAAAAATGCACTGAAGTTTTCACATAGCAGTTCCACTTCTGAAATCTATCTTCCAAATTCAAACATGTAGATATAGTCATCACAGAGTTGGTTATACAATTGAAAGAGTAACAACAGAAGTAAATCAACAAGGTGAAAATGGGTAAGTACATAATAATATATCCAAATTATGGACTATTTTGTAGGCACTAAAATATATGTTTATGAATCGCTTTTAGGACTGTGGGAATGTGCTTATGCTAGAATGTTAAATGTTAAATGAAAAAGAGGAGGATACAAAATTGTATAGGCATTATTATCACAGTAATATAAAATATTATTTTTAAAATTAAAACATGCACTATGTAAACTCTTTGGAATTTTTTTTCTCTGCTTCTTTATACTCAGCTTTTCGTTCTGTCTACAATTAATAACTGTGGAACTTTTACAATCAGAAAAGATGCCAGTAATAAAACATAAAAACATTTGATTGATTAATATTAAAAATACTATAAAATAAAGAAAAAGTCAAATGTCAAAATAAAATTTGTTTAGAAACTTACAATATCACCACAATAAATGCTAAATGGATCCAAGATCTAAATATAAAAAATAAAGCCAGAGAGTTATTGAAAAGAAATATGGATGAATGCCTTTATAATCTGCAGTGAGGAAAGTTACTTTCCAACTAGAACTCAAAGACTGGAAGCAATAAAAAGAAAAAATAATAATAAATTTGAATAGACTGAAAACTTTTTATGGAACAAAATAACACTATAAGTAAACTACAATAGTAATAGCAACAAAAGACAAATGATGGAGCCATGTTTGCAACTCTTATTTATAATAAGGGATAATTTCCCTAATATAAAAAGGGCTCTTAAGAAACTGAGCAAAACAGAAATGGGCTTAAAACATGACCATGCAGTTTATAGAAAAAGATACACAAGTAACTCATAAGTATATAAAATGTTCCCCTTCTTTCATATTAGGAGAAATGTACACTAAAACTGCAATGAGACACCATTTCTTCGCCAATTAGCCAGCAGAAACCCAAAAGCTTGGGAACACTGTGAGGCTGTGGGGGAACAGACCTCTCACACATTATTGGTAGGATGCAAAAGGGTGCATGATTATATAGGAGAATTTGGCTATATCTATCAAAATTATCCATGTATTTACCCTTTGACAAACCATATTACTGATAAAAATCTCTGAAGACACGCCTCCTCAAGTGTGAAACAACGTGTGCATGAATAAATATAGCTATTCACTGTAGCATTATCTAATGGCAAAAAACAGAGATGGCCCACATGTCCATTAAAAGAGGACTGGCTGTATGATCCACGTAACAGTGAATTCTGCAGACATAAAAGAGAAAGTGAACCATTATAGAGAGCCCTCCAAGGCATATTGTTAAGTGAAAAAAAATCAAGATGCAGAACTGCATGCATAGTTTACTACTTTTTATGTGAGAAAGACAGGGGGATATGAATATATATATATTTCTTATTTTTTTTAAAAAAGAACTATAAGAAGATAAACTGCAATGGGTTAAAATGTTTATTTATGGGAAGAGGGGTTGGGGATGGGAGTGAGACTTCTCTAAGGATACCTTTTTATGTCACCTGGACTTCCTAACACTATAAATGTTTCATGTGTTCTAAAAATATACTTATATCAAATGGAGAAAACAAACAAGCCCTAAAATGGAAGCAAAGCAGAAATAAATGAACCTAACTGTACATCAAATTGATATCATAACCATACAGGGGAGAACTTTTCAAGGTATCTTTTGAATATAGTATTATTTACTGGGATTTATTGTAAGGACCAAAAGAATTGTACATAAGTCTTAAACTTTACTCTGGTTTACAGAGAGCAAGAGAGAAAAATATCAAGCAAACATGGCAAATATTAAAAATTGTTGAATGCATGTGGTGGGTAGGCTGTTCATTGTACTATTTTTTTCTGCTTTTCTGTAAGTTTGAAATTTTTCAAAATAAAAATCTATAGCATTTGTTAGCACTGCGTGACTATTAGAAGATCTGGGCTTCTGGACCTAACAGTGCCACTTAATTTGCTTTGTGAACTAAGAGTCATTACGCTTTCTTCTTTTATTGAAGTATAATTGATTTGAAATATTATATTAGTTTCGGCTGTATCACACAGTGATTCAAAATTTTTGTACATTACGAAATGGTCACCATGGTAAGTCTAGTTACCATCTGTCACCATACAAAGTTATTCCAATGTTATTGACTATTTCCCTATGCTGTATGTTACATTCCCGTGACTTATTTATTTTATAACTGGAAGTTTGTACCTCTTAATTGCCTTACCTGTTTCACTCATTGCCCCATCTCCCTCCTGTCTGTCTCAGGTCCCTTTCAGCTCTATAGGTGTGATTGAATGACCCACAAGTCAATCTCTCACAACACTGAAAAACCCAACCGCAGCATAAAACTCATTACATGAGGGGACGGTGGAAAGAAGTTACCGGTTTTTAAAACATTTTTTTTAACTGTTCTACTGAGTGCTTCACAGAACACTTAATCATTTAAGATCTTTGATCTATTCTTTGTGCTAAGTCTTCTCCTGCCAAAAACTGCCAGGAGTTGAAAATTTTTGATATTGTTTTATCCCCAACATTAACCCAGGAAGGAAAAACCCCAGAAATGTGTTCTTGGTAGGACTTGCTCCCAGGAGTTGTTCCCAAATTCTCACAAGCAAATGAAAAGCAAAATAAAGCAAATATCAGTGAGGTCAAAAGTCATCTCATTAGAATGAAAGTGTTTAGTACAAAGATATTCCCTAGTATTTTAATTAAATATAAACTTTTTCATTAGTTGAACTTCTGAGTTACTCTATGAAAAGCCAGCTCACACACATGTGTATGTGTGTACATATATATAAAGATATGCAAACGTATATAAAATTTAAAGCAAATGATTAAAGACTTTTATTTAAATTTTTCAATAGAGACCATATAAGCCCCAAAGCAACATCACATCTAGAAAAATTATCTGCTTAATCTTCCTTTTATTAGATATAATTACATTTTATTACAATCATTCATGGGTTCAAGTTGTGTGTGTGTATATGTGTATGTGTAAGAATGTGTGTGCACACGTGTGTGTGAGTGTGCATAGGCAGTGGGAAGAATGCCCTGGTCAGAAGCAGCTGTGTTATTCCCAGAATGCTCCTTCCTCCTTCCTTCCTTCCTTCCTTCCTTCCTTCTTTCCTTCCTTCCTTCCTTCCATGCACATTGACCAAAGTCCTACCACATGCCAGGCACTGTACCAGGGCCTGGGCAAACAGTGTAGAGCAGCACTGTGTCATCTCTTGGAGGAGACACCTGGGTTGAAAGCCTGGGTCAGATTAGCCTAAGAGGTGCTCTTAGGAAAGTTCTGCCTCCAGCTGCTCCTGAGGACATTGGACATGTGTGCTGTGAACAGAGGCAGAGACTGTCATGGTGGGGAAAGATGACATTCACCGCAAATGTGTAAGGAGGGACTTCTAGGGTCTCAAAGCATGTCATGCTGTGGCTTGTGCTTTAGGGAAGCATCGCAAAGTCCAGCAGGAGCTGGTGGTTCTCATCCTCCACTGTCAACACTGGGCTCACCACCTCTCTGAGACTCATTTCCTGTTTAGCAAAATGGAGTGAGGATTTAACAACAACAACAAAATGTCAGGCACTAGAACTGGCATGCAGCTTATGCCCAAGTTGGGGAGAGAATCAGAACTTTAATCCTGGAAGTGCTTAGGCTCACTGCAACTAAGCCTTTCTTTCATTTATTCTTCACCACCACTCTATGAGATAGCTGTTATCATCACCTCCATTTTACAAATAAGGAAACTAAGATTCAGAAAGTTGGGAGACATGTCCAGGATCCCATAATTAGTGGGATTAAGAATTCAAACCCAAGACTGTCTAAGCCCAAATTTTATGTTCTTGATTCTCACACCATAATGCTTGTGGGAAAGGGAAAGTCTGGAAAGATTGTTTTGTTCCCCGACCTAAAGGAATAAGTTGACCTATAAAGCTTTTTCTTTTGATAGTTTTGATCCATGACAGCTTCATATTTGTTAATATTATTTCTATAAACCAGGAGTTGAAAATTATTCCTACAGCAAATTGTCCTATACCTAGCCTGATTCCTCATTTTCATTACCCACCTCTCCCCTTTGACAACTGAACTTACGGACTTTTCACAAGCCTTTTATATTTCTTATATTTATTCTTGCAAAAAGACTTGGTGTCTCCACATAAAGACATACATGAATCTTCATAGCAGCTTTCTTAAAATAGGGAAAAAAAACTGGAAGAAACTCAAATGTCCATCAACAGGTGAATGGATAAACAAATTTTGGTACATCCATACAATTAAATATTGCTCAGCAATAAAAAAAAAAAAAGAACAAACTATGGGTACACATAGAAATACAAATGGGTTTTTTAAAAATGTTTCACTGAATGAAAGAGACAAGACACAAAAGAGTACATGCTCTATGATTCCATATAAATGAAATATAAATGAAATTCTAATCTATGGTGGCAGAAAACAGATCAGTGGTTGCCTGGGCCTGGAAGGTAGGATGGTTGGTGAGGACTGACTATGAGGGACACAGGGAGATTTTTAAGGTGATGGAAATGTGCTATATCTTGATTGCACTGGTGGTTACACATGCATTTGGCAAAACTCATTAACCTACACACTTAAAATAGATGCACTCAATTATATGTAAATCATACTACAAAAAGTTGGATTTTTTTTCAAAGCACCCTTGTGTCCAGTTTTGGAGTTTTTGTTGCTGTCGTTGTTTTTAAATTCTCCTTGCTCCATAACACTGTGTGCAGTTTGTGGCCATTGCGCTGTAAAGATGTCCTAAGGAGACTGGCTCTT